>NW_024340848.1:3279431-3481769 GCF_902729225.1 Pteropus medius
TCTATACTGAAGAAAATAAAATATAACATGATCAAGATAAGGGAAAACATATGATCAACATAATTTAGAAAATTCAGCCTGTTAAAAAATAATTTATCTTAAGAAGGTAAGAGATATCCAGAGAATGGACACTAATATTTTGAGAATAACATTTAAAAGTGAATCATATTGTATAGAAGTAAAATATGCAATTGGTTGATAAAAATATATTTCACAAACAAGTATGTCGTGTTTTTTCTATATTGGGTTTCTTCTCCCCAAATAAAAATATTTATTATAACAAAGTACCATAGTATAGTGAGGTGTCATTTGTCAGTTAGATCCCAATTTTATTAATCTGCTCTAAATAATAATGATCTTAATGAGTTATGTTGAATTTTGTTCAGAACATCAAATATTTGTCTTTCCCAGAAAATGTATTATGGAATATATTACAATATGAGGATTTCATGAATCACATGAAACTTTTTTTCCAGCTAATTCATGATATGAAATTTGTTCTGTTGAGTCTCTTCTCATTTTTATTATGTTCTTATGAGAGGAAATAAAAATAGTGATAATATTTTAAAAGACTATTAAAGCAGCTGTACAATCAGATTACTAAATTGGGTTCTAAGATCAGATAGAAATATATTGAAAGCTGCCTTTATCACTTATTAGCTATGTTACTTTGAGTTTCAGTTTCCTTATCTCTAAAGTGTATAATAATACATTTTATTCATAAGGATGTCTTGAAGATGAAATGAAATAATGAAAGTTCTTATCTCAGTAACTGGTTCGCAAGGCTAAAAAATTAATAAATTATATGTTTTCATTTGTATAAAAAATGATAAGGATTATTTAAACATTATCTTCCCAATTCTTCTTTCCTCTGATTTGGAGATCAATGTGCCTTATTAGAATATATAATTGTTAATTGAAAGATAATATTCCTTTTCTTACTGTGTGATAGCCTAATTGTAGTTTTTAAAATGCTATTCGAAAGTGAAGATGAAAGTTATAGAAAGTTTCTATAGCTTGTGTCACTGTGTTCTTACCTTAGCCAAGGAGGAAAATCTAAGGCTCTTTGTACACAATAAGAAACATGTGCTTTCATTTCTCCTAGATAGTGTGAGAAGAGATGGAGGATATTGTGATATGAGAAGTGTAAAGAAAATGACTCCTTAGTGACATAATACTTTCGCAGAGCCACATTTGCCACCAATCTCTAATATAAGCCGCTGCAGGTCAATTTTTAATCCCCAAATTGAAAAGTTTCAATCTTTCTCTCCTCTCTTGCTCACCTTCTCCATGCTTTGTATGAGAACCTTGTAACTGGCATTTCAGACACAGAGCTTTTTTGCCTTGAATAGTGTTCTTTGTGTATTCATGCCAGAGCCTCATGTATTTACGACTATTTTTCTTTCCTCAGTCTCTGACCAAGAAGAGAATAAGGACCTGATGAATGCCAAGTAACTCAGAGATATGAATACTAAGCTGGTTTGAGTGACACAAGAGAGGTGAATTATTGAACATAAATGGATCATGTCAGCAAAAATTTGTGACTGGAATATGTAAGAGATTGTACTGTTTATTTCTCTTTAAGTAATCAGAATTGGGAAAAATACCGAATCAATGATTATATTACACATTTAAAGCAGAATAATAATTACAAACCGAATAAAATCAACATGTTACTAGTATATTCTGAAGAATCATAATGTGGCTGTCAGATGAAATATACAGCCTGTTGATCTCTAATTTTATATAAATATTTAAATATGTAAAAATTTAAATATAACTCACAAGATATTTAAGTCCCATGAGTAGATAAGACATTACTGACACAATCAAATTAAATGTAGGTTTATGTACATGAAATGGCTATACTATTCTAGTACAAATTGTCTAGGTTCCTATTATATATAAATAAAACAAGAAAATAATTCCTCTTCTTGTAAAAATGCATTATAGATATGTTTATTTAAAATACATCTTTATTCAACTAATCCGTAAGAATTATATCAATATATTCTCATTCATTCATTTGACAAAGAGCACATATAATTTGCTGGTAAATATGGGATTTTTAAAGCTCTTTTAGTGATTATCTCATTTTAGAAGATGAAGCAGTAAGTGCTGTTAACCTATTTCTGGAGAATTTTCTACATAAATTATGTCTTTTCACCTAATAAAAGAATTGCTGAGAGAAAAAAGTATTTAAATGGTAATTTTTAGTGACTAGAGATGCTGGAAGCACTGGTCAAGACTCCTCTGTACTTTTTAAATTTATTAGTTTCTACTAACATAGTTGCCCAAAAAGGAAAACCAATTGAACTGATAATAATTTTGTGTCATTCCTATAAATGATTCCTTGAAAGAAAAAAAACAATGAGTTGCGAGCTCCTTTTTCTGAAGAGCGAGCCTCGGGAGAATGAGATTACTCTGGATTTCACCCAGTCCTCACGGACAAAAGTCTGGAGAAGGCAGATGATAAGCATTCTGAGACATCATCACAAAACAGTTACGCTGTGGTTATCTTATATTTACCCTGTTTAGAAAATACCTGAAACTCATTCTCTGACTACACAGCTGATTTGGAGTGAGATCTTCAGTGGCTTAATATAGACAATAAATATTATAGGGAGCTATTAATAACCAGATTCATCATTAAATACATCCATTTCCAGGGGAAAACTGACCTGACTATGTGAGGGAAAGCCCAAGAGAGGATCAAGAGAGTTGACATCACCGATTTATACCTTTTTTCTTTGTCGATTATATTATTTAAGTAGTCCTATTACAACTCACCTTCACCTCTTACCCCCCATCCCTAAATGTACTTAAGAGTATGCTGCTCTTATTCAATTTGATTTAAATAATTATTGTTATAGTTAACTTCAAAGTTATTCTGCAATGTCAAACTCTGCATAAATGACATGTACATAATGGTGTTAAAGTAGACATGGTACATTCTTAAAACAGTGGGAAGATTGTTTTTACTTGAGTCAATTTTTGGAGGGGCTCAGTTGGAGAATTAGATGGTTAAAAAGATATATGCATAATCTTGATATTATATGAAATTGCTTTTATTATTTAATTCACTAATATAAGACACAAGGGCCAATACAAACCTTACATTTCAAAGTAGCTCGGTCCAACACAATTTTTTGTACTGATGGCAATATTACATAATCTGTGCTGTCCAGTACTATTGTCACTAGTCATATTAAGCTTTTGAGCTGTTAATACGTGACTCGTGTGTTTGATAACTGAATTTTAAATTTTAATTAATTTCAATTGACTTAAAATTTAAATAGACATATGGCTTTTAGCTATAGTACATAGATATTCATTTTGATAAGTATATATTTAATATTATATATAATTACATCTAATTATCCATTTTTATACATCTACATATAAATATTAGGTCAAAAAAAGTTTGCAAATAGTAGGAGTTTGAATATATGTCTTAACATTAACATTTTACAAAACCATACCACAATTTTCAAAATAAAATGATTAATATTTGTATCAATATTAATTAAATTCAAGTCTTTATTAAAATTTCTTCAAGTTTTTTCATTAATGTTCTTTTATTTTTGTTCTAGGATCCACTGTAGGCTTCCATATTGCATTGTTTTTATCTCTCTTTAGTATCTTCCGGTCTGTGCCCATCGTCAGTTGTTCCTTGTACTTCATCATCTTGACATTTAAAGAACACTATTTCGATATTTATTCTGTAGAATAATCCTCAGTTAGGTTTACATAATATTTTCTCATAATTAGATTGATTGAGGTTATGTATTTTTGGCAAGAACACCAGAGAAATAATGTTCCTTCTCAGTGTATTATATCAGAGAATACATAATGTTGGAATTTCTTATTATTGGTGGCATTCACCTTGATCAACCGGCTAAGATAACTTCTATGTGACTTCTTTACACTAAAGGTATTTTTCTGATGAGTATTAATAAAAATCTTAGGGGGGAGATAATTTGAGAATATGCTGATATCCTTTTTCCTCAAACTTTTGCCCAATAATTTTTCCATCCAATTATTTTAATCAGAATAAATTTATACTTATTTCATTCTATGAATTGTAATTGGATATTATCTTTTTTTACTCTATTTTAATATTTATTTTATTTTATTACTCGAATTGTTCCATTTTTGGCCTTTGGGAGTTATATACACACAACAACAAACGATCAGTTAAATAAGTTGTGTAGTCATATGATTGAATGCTATCTATAAGCTCAAGTTTTAATTTTAATATTTAATAACATTGAACTTTTAAATAACTATATTGAATATGTACAAACTGACATTTTTGAAATTCCCTAAAATATTAAAATAAATGTTGAAATTTAAAAAATACAGTGAGATTTTGAAGATATCTTTAAAAAATCTCATTATTTTACATATGTGGAAAATTCATCTCAGAATGAAAAAGTAAATGAAAAGATCACACAACTGCAGAATTATAAATATAAATAAGGCTTTCTGTGTTTATCAGTTTCTATAATACCTCCTCTTTCTTTTTTTCAATTCTTCCTTCTCTTTTTTCTAACTTGTTTTATCTTTCTAGTCTCTAATTATACATATACACATATAATTAATGCATAGATATCTGCTTAATGTCTAATGTTTCTTTCAAAATTTTATTTTATCCAGCCTTAAACTAGATACTCTAATATTCTTTGAATACTTTTGTCCTTGATATATCGTTAACCTAAATGGTATATTATTTTCTTTTCAGTATTAACTCATAATTATTGCTCTTTGTTTAGCTTTCAGACAATTTTAATGCATAAATAATTTTTTGTTACACTGAAAAAGAATTTCTAGTATAGCAGTTTAGCAAAAAATAAAATAAAATAAAATAAACTTTTTTATGGAGTTATTACCTGTGAATAATAAATCAAGATTGGAAAAGCCATGGTAAATGGACTAGAATTGGACACAAATACAAGTAAACATGTAATCTGGGTAAACTGTATTTGTTAATTTGGAAGTAAAAGTAACTTTTATAACAAGGTATCGTTTAACACATATATAATACTAAAATCATCAATAATAGTCATTAACCTCAGATTATATAAACCGAAATGTGATAAAAGCAAAGGACAAAAATACGTGAAAGTGATTTCACATATAAACTGCTTAAAAACTATCATGTCATCTTTTCTTTTGAAAATTGATGTAAATAAGTTAAATAGTGATGTGAATATTTGAAAGCTATTTAATGATGCAACTTAAATAAGCAGGTATACCTATCAAAAAATACTGACTATAAGAACTTAGATTATTGCAATATATCTTTCTTGCCTGGATTAGTATAATGTTTAAAGAGATCACATTTAGGTGTCAGGAGCCTTTATGATGCTCTTTCATCTCTAAAGCTTTAAAGCTGAAAGGATTTGGAAGTCGTTGTCAGCAATTGCAGAAAGCTGCCATCTTATTTGATATCCCTTTGATATTTGGCCTCTTTTTAGCTCTATAAATCCAGTAGTTTTTTTGAGGTCATGCATTAATATTCAGTGGACAACAGTTTTGTCTTCAAAACCAGATGAAAATTTTTTTTTAATATTTTTAATATTGAATACTTTCTTTGGTCCCAAATTATCAAAAATCCAATATAATTTAAACTAATTTGTCTTGTCCTCCTTGGCCTTGTAATCTGTGTAGAAGCAGCATAATAGTTTTTCATCCCAGTTCCAGTTTTGTCCTAATTCCAGACAAAGAGATTGAAGTTCATTAATTTTCACCAAGTAAGTGATGTAAAATGAATAAAATAAAACAACAATGGTGTAGTAATAAAATACCAAAAGTTTAGCATATTTTCTCCCTTCATTTTATTTTTCTAATGCAATTAAAATTGATAAAAGTTTCTTTATAAATCGAAAGTCAAAATGAAATATTTTAAATTGATCTATCATAATCATTACTAAAGTGATCACTTCTTTTGATAAATTAATTAAAAAGTGAAATGGAAAATAAAAGTAAATGATTTAAAAGTTTATCAGAAGAGCATTCTTTCTTAATTTTATTGTTTCAAAGATCAGTCTTTTCTAAGATAGAATCAAACTTATTTTAGGATTTTTAATTAAAACAATTCTTATCAGAGCTAGCTTTACTAAGCATGAAAGCTTAAAATTTTAAAAGATAAGATGGTGTAATTTACTTATTTACTAAATCAATTCGAATGTCAAGAAAAATGACAACATTCTACACATTACACAAGAAAGAGACCACTGGTCATAGGTATTATTTACATAGAATGCATATCTTAATCTTCTGGTATGCTCTATGCACTGCCAATCTACTTTTTGTTGTCTGATAATCTTCATACATTCTGTCCACATAAATTTGTTAATCTTTAATCAATTCCACTATCATCATTGTTAGACAGATAATAAAAATCTTTTTTTAAAATTTTTATTTTATATTAGTTTTAGGTATTCAGTACACTGGTTAGACATGGAAGTGATCCTCCCGATTACTCTAGCACCCATCTGGCTCTACACATAGCCATTACACTACTATTGACTATATTTCCTATGAAAAATATACTATAAGTTAACTGCACAATTAAAAATGTTTGCATTGTACAATATGCATACAAAAGTATATATGTATTATATATGTATGCTATGAAGCATATAATAAAATGAAACCACCAGCCATGAAACCACTACCCAGCTTAAGAATTATATTAGCGAAACTATGGTATTTAATTTTGTGTTGTACTTCAAGTATTTTGCCTGACTCACTCAATAAGCAACCACAATATTGAATCTTGTATTTGTCATTACCTTCCTTTTATCAAATGTATATGCATCTCCACACAATATAATGTTTAGCTCAGATTATTTTTAAACTTTGTATAAACACTTTCACATTTATACAAATTGTTTTTTCATGCAACATTAAATATAATAGATGTGTCCACATTGTAGTGTTTCATTATACAGTCAGTAGTCCTTGTCTGCAGTTTCGCTTTCCACAATTTCCTTTAGTCATGGTCAATGGTGGTCCAAAAATATTACATAAAATATTTCAGAAATAAACAATTCATAAGTTTTAAGTTGTGCTCCACTGTGAATAGCTTGATGAAATCTGGTTCCTTTCCATTCCATCCTGCCCAGGTCTTGAATCATTCTTTTGTCTGTCATATCCATGCTATCCAACCGTTAGTCACTTAGTAGCCATCTAGATTATCAGATTGACTACTGTGCTGGCTGAAAAATTACTGCTTGGCTATCACCCATGGGAACATAGGCTATCGCCCATGGGAACATAACGCTCTAACAATAAGCTTTCTGCTTCTGTACCCCTCGCTTGCACAACCGACCTGTAGGTTGACAGTTAGTAAAAAGAAGAAAAATAGACTTGTGTGTTCAAACAGGATGAAGAATGGGGTTTGCGGCTTAAAAACCCTGTATCTCTACATTTCAGGGCTGCTTGATTTGGAGTCTGCGTACCCCTGGCAGACCCAGCTGGCTGAATAAAGAGTGTGTTTCATATAACTCACTGATTTCTGGTGGTCCGGGTATCTATTGGGGGCTGGCGGCTACAATATTTGGAGGCTCCAGCAAGATCTCAGGGAATGGCCCTGGGATGTAAGACCGGACTGGCCTCTGAAGCAGTTGCTGTCCCTGTTACGGACTCAAAGGAGTGGTAACCCTGAGACGTTCCAGGACACTTGAATGCTGTGACGGGGTCAATGCAATCACCAAGGATGCAACCTTTAGGACGCACTCTTTGTTCCTGATCCCGCTGGAAATTTCCGAGGCCTCGACATCTGGATAAAAAGGTACCTTTCTGTTTCTGTTGACTGGTCGTTGGGGGTCCACGGAGAGACTGGACGCAGTCATATCTCCTGGATCGTGGCCAGGTCATGGGACGCCACCTCCTGTGCCCTGTTATTGGGTTCTGTCTATTGTCTTTGGTCTTGTCTAGGTTGAGGGTGGCGGACCTCTCCGAGTCCACCTACATCCCAGTAATTGTTCTTGCCTGAGCGTCTGTCTTGTGTTTTCCACGCAAGCGATGAGGGGAGGCCTGAGTTCACAGAAGACACCCTTGGGTGTCTCTGCAACATTTCAAAGAAGGATTTGTAGAGAAAGCTGACTATGGCATAAAGTTTCTCCAGGCAGACTAAGGACATTGTGTGAAGTTGAGTGGCCATCTTTTGGTGTAAACTGGCCTCTGGAGGGTTCCTTTGATAGGTGTCTAGTGAGGAATGTTTGGAAGATTGCCACGGGAGACCTGGGACATCCTGATCATTTTCCCTACATCAATCAATGGTTAAACCTTGTTCAGAACCCCCATCCTTGGCTCCGTCGGTGTGCCCTTTCTCTAGGGGCACGAGTCTTAGTTGTGGGCACCCCGAAACATACGGCAACTGAATCTCCAAGACAGCCCAGTCCCTCAGTCCTCCAATCTCCACCGGAGTACAGTGACCTTCCCCCACCCTATAATCCAGGACAACAGAGGCCAAATAGCACCGCCTTAAATCCTCAGACATGAGCAGGTAACTCCTATGGGCCTCCCGCTTCCACTCTGGGTGGGGCACCAGCTGATACCACCATCCCAGCCATCCTTCTCTTGCAAGAAGAACCACCCCAGGGGCAACACACAGACAGGCCTTTTATGGTTTACGTGCCTTTCTCGACTAGTGACCTGTACAACTGGAAGGCACAGAATCTGCCTTTTTCTGAGAAACCCTAGGCATTAATGGGACTCTTACTTAGTGTCTTTCAGACTCGCCACCCCACTTGGGACGACTGTCAACAGCTTTTAGTTACACTCTTCACCGCGGAAGAACGTGGACACATTCAGGCAGAAGCACAAAAGATAGCTGCAGGAGGAAGGAGAGTTGAGGAAGCAGGGGAACAGATTGAGGAGGAATTTCCCTCAAACTGCCCAGACTGGGGACACAATTCTTAGTCAGGGAGAACGGCATTAGATTGGTACCACCAGATTCTAATTGGGGGAATTAGGATGGCTGCTCATCAGCCAACTAACCTTTCTAAGGTAACTGAAGCTATACAGGGACCTCAGGAATGCCCTGGAGTGTTTCTTGAACAACTACCAGGTATACATCCCCATTATATGTATGTATACTGGGTATACATCCCCATTGATCCTGAGGCCCCCGAGAACCAGCGGGCAATTAATGTAGCCTTTGCTACTCAGGCAGCCCCTGATATCTGGTATAAATTACAAAAATTAAAAGGTTTTGCAGGGATGAACCTGTCCCAACTTATCGAGATAGCCCAGAAGGTGTTTAACAACAGGGAGGCATCGGATAACCCCAAACGTATGGCTAAAATAATAGTAGCTGCCATGCAGGAAGAGAGACCAGGGAAGACTAGGGCATAACAAGGGAGATCAGAAAAAGGCCCACATAAGGGTCGTACATCCCTAGGGAAAAATCAATGTGCCTACCGCAAGAAAGAAGGCCATTGGAAGAATGGCCTTCTTTCTTGCGGTAGGCACATTGATTAGTGTGTAGGGCTCCTATACACTAAGCCCCTAGGAGCCCAGGGTAGCCTTAAAAATTGGGGGCAAAACTGTTAACTTCTTGGTGGACACAGGGGCTGCCCCTCAGTGTTACTCAACCCAGGCGGACCAATCTCCAAATGAAAGACCACCATCCAAGGGACCATGGGCAAAACACGAGAATACCCATGGACCACTGAAAGGACTGTAGATCTGGGGCGAGGGATAGTGACTCATTCTTTCCTCGTAATTCCAGAACATCCGGCCCCACTTCTTGGTAGAGACCTACTCCAAAAGCTAAGGGCTACTATCACATTTGGAGATAGTACACCTCAGATGTCCGTGTCTGCTCCGTCAAATATCTTACTTGTTACCTGTCCTCTATCTGAAGAGTACTTCCTCTGCAAGAAGGAAGAAAATGTAGACCTATCCACGGGGCCCTTACTAAACAGACTCCTGATAGAATATCCAGAGGTATGGGCTGAAAGCAATGCCCCAGGATTGGCTAGGCACCAAGCCCCAGTGGTGGTGAGCTTAACCACTACTGCGACCCTTGTCCGGGTTAAGCAATACCCGATTGTGCCCAAGATGCCAAAATCAGTATAAGGAAGCATATCCAGCGGCTGCGGGAAGCAGGGATTCTTGTGCCATGCCAATCGCCATAGAACACCCCCTTGCTCCCAGTCCAGAAGCCTGGTACTCAGGGTTACTGGCTAGTACAAGATTTAAAAGAAGTTAACAAGAGGGTTGAAACCATCCACCCAACTGTACCCAACCCGTACACTCTCTTAAGCTTGCTGCCTCCTGAGAGAACAGTTTATACTGTATTAGATTTAAAAGATGCTTTCTTCAGCATTCCCCTAGCCCCCAGCAGCCAGCCTATCTTGGCCTTTGAGTGGACAGACCCAGAGGAGAGATTCTCGGGCCAACTAACCTGGACATGTTTACTGCAAAGATTCAAAAATTCTCCTACCCTATTCGATGAAGCACTAAGTGCAGATCTCCGTCCCTTCCATCAATGCAATCTTGACTGTACATTACTCCAGTATGTTGATGATTTACTATTAGCAGCTGAAACTGAAGAGATCTGTCTCGCAGCAACCAGGGACTTACTAGGCACCCTAGAGGCATATGGGTACTGAGTCTCCACTAAGAAAGCCCAGCTGTGCACCCAGTCGGTGGCCTACCTTGGGTATATCCTCGAAGGAGGAAAACGGACTCTCTCCGGGCAGAGGTGAAACCATTCTCCAGATTCCAGTACCCACCACCAAGAGACAGGTAAGAGAATTCCTTGGGGCGGTGGGCTATTGCAGACTTTGGATTCCTGGGTTCACAGAGATCGCAAAGCCCCTATAATTGGCTACAGGAGGAAATCAGCCCCTCAATTGGACAGAGACAGAACAGAGGGCCTTTGACCTTCTCAAGCAGGCACTCATATCAGCCCCAGCCCTTGCTCTTCCAGACATCACCAAGGGATTTCATCTTTTTGTGAGTGAGACAAAGGAATCTCCAAAAGTGTCCTAATCCAAACACTAGGCCCATGGAGCTGACCAGTAGCCTATCTATCAAAGAGACTAGACTCAGTGGCCTCCGGATGGCCACCCTACCTATGAGCCATAGCAGCAACGGCTCTCCTAGTCAAAGAAGCTGACAAACTCACCCTTGGGCAGAATCTAGACATTACTGCCCCACACACGGTAGAAGCCCTTCTCCTCAGTAGCCCAGAACGATGGATGACTAACTCCAGAATCACTCAATACCAGGCTCTCCTCCTCGACCAGCCAAGGATCAACTTCTCCAAAGCTACTGTCATCAACCTAGCCAATCTGCTGCTAGACCCAGACCCCGAGACCCCCGTTCATGACTGCATAGATTTCACTGATGCTGTGTGTTCCTCACGGCCAGACCTCAAAGACTCCTCTCTGCCTGAGGCCGATGAAGCTCTATTCATGGACAGGAACAGCTTCATGCAGGAGGGAAGAAGGTATGCTGGGGCAGCGGTCGTAACTCTAACTGCCACCATCTGGTCACAGGCTCTTCCCCATGGGACTTCTGCTCAAAAGGCTGAACTCATCGCCCTCACTGAGGCATTAAGATGGGGAAAGGATAAGGCAGTCACAATATACCCTGACAGCCGATACATCTTTGCCTCTGCGCATGTACATGGAGCCGTCTACAAAGAAAGAGGGCTTCTGACTTCAACTGGGAAGGACATCAAGAACAAGAAGGAAATCTTAGTCTTACTTGAAGCCATATGGATGCCTAAGGCTCTGGCTATTGTTCATTGTAAAGGGCATCAAAGTTCACTTCCAAAGGACTAGAACCCAAATGGGAAGGACCCTTCACTGTCTATCTGAGGACGCCCACTGCAGTTAAAGTAGACGGCATCCCATCATGGATTCATCACTCCCACGTGAAGGCAGCACGAGAGTGGACAGCTCAGGAAGATGGGCCCTTAAGACTAAGACTAGTCCTGAGTCTGAGGGAAACCAACGAGCCAATGCAGTGGCAAGAACAATGGCCACAAGGCCAGTGGAGCCCCCACCACATTTACTGACTGTTGTCCCTTACCAAGAACTGCCTCTGTCTCCAACCTATACGCCAGAAGAGAACATATATTTTCAAGACAAGGGAGCCACTAGGAACCAACAGGAGTGGTGGATGACCCCAGATGGAAAAATAGGGTTCTCACGGGCCCTTGGAAGGACTCTCTTTCACCAACTACACCAGACCACACACCTAGGATGAACTAAGATGCTCCAAGCTTTAGACCCCTGCTTTCACATGTTAGAAGGGAGAAGAACCGCAGAGGAGATTGCCTCATGATGCCCAGCTTGTGCCCAAGTTAATCCAAAGAAGGGGAAGATAGAAGAACTTTGGCATAGGGAAAGAGGAACTTATCTGGGGGACCACTGGGAAGTAGATTTCACTGAGGTAACCCCAACTGTGGGGGGCTACAAATATTTACTTGTTTTTATAGACACGTTTTCAGAATGGGTAGAGGCCTTCTCCACCAGGAAAGAGACTGCCTTATTAGTTACTAAGAAACTACTACAAAAAAATCCTCCCTCAATTTGGTCTCCCCGGAACTTTAGGGTCAGATAGCTAGCCTTCGTAGCAAAGGTATCACAACAATTGGCTAGCTACCTAAATTTGCAATGGAAACTCCACTGCACCTCCCAGCCCCAAAGTTCGGGCCAAGTAGAGTGAATGAATCGGACCCTAAAAGAGACATTAGTCAAGTTAGGATTAGAAATTAGTGGGACCTGGGTAGAACTTCTCCTCTTTGCTTTTCTTTGAGCCAGGTGTACTCCATATATTAATAGATTCACCTCATTTGAAATTTTCTTTGGAAAACCCTCACCTTTAGTACTTAGAAGATGAGAAAAAGGCAGAACTATATAACCTTGCCTTACTTAAGTCTTTACAGGCCCTTCAAAGTGTACAGAAGGAGATTTGGTCCTGCGTTCGTGCTGCCCACTCAGCCCCGGGGGATGGACTTGCCCATCAGTTTCAGCCTGGGGACTCCATGTGGATCCGGAAGTTCACTTCCAAAGACTAGAACCCAAATGGAAAGGACCCTTCACTGTCTACCCGACGATGCCCACTGCAGTTAAAGTAGACGGCATCCCATCATGGATTCATCATTCCCACATGAAGTCAGCACGAGAGTGGACAGCTCAGGAAGATGGGCCCTTAAGACTAAAACTCAAGTGTACATAAGTCTAACCCTCTGTTTCTTCTTTTTTTTCTCTTTAGCCCAGGCATACAGAAACATACACTGGCCTAGAGTATGGGGACTTATAGTAACCGAGATCGGTGAAATTATTGCCCAGAACATCATCAGCCATGGACTCCAGAGATCCGAGTAGACTTGTACTGGCTTGCAAGAGATTCCCTCGCCATTGCAACAGCCAGACACCACCTGGGATCGGGATCTTTCCTAGGTGGAGGAGCATACTTAAGCTACAAGGGGGGACCCGGCTGTGGCATATTACCAGCTGAGAAAAGCCTCTTAGGGATAGGACTCTATATTTGTCCTCAAGGACATTACCCAGGGATATCTGGCCACATGAGTAATATGGGACTTGGATGTGAGAGCCAAGGCCAATTTTCTTGTGCTTAACTGGGGTTGTGAGACTATCTCCACTATAGATAATTATAAAAAACAAAATGATAATCATATGAGGACCAAGCCCCTCCACATACTCTCTTGGGTCTTGCAATCCTATCATAATCACCATCAAAACTGGTAGCCCTGGGGGACAACACTATTGGCTCACAGGACAGACATGGGGTATCAGACTATATAAAACCAGGTATGATTCAGGATTATATTTTACTATATAGGTTAAGGACCCTCCCAGGAAAGCTAACCCTATAGGACCCAACACACCACGTCTAGTTCCAGGACTACCCCAAAGTCTTACACCTAAGAAAACTTCTGTTTCTGGAGCAACTCCAACTCCAGCTCTAGCCCCTCCAGGTAGTAGCCTAACAGCTATTAAACCCCAGGCATTCGACCAGCCACAACCAGAACCAGAAGGAGCATTAATAGCTATGTTAATGACAATACACAAGGTCTTAAATAAGACTACTCCAGACATAGGACAAGATTGCTGGTTGTGCCCAAACCCAAAACTCCCTTATTATGTCGGGGTAGGAACTCCCCTAAACTTAGCTGAGCTCAGCGGCGCACAAGGCTGTGAATGGGAAACTCCTTGACTCACCTTAGGAGACATACAAGAAAAAGGAACCTGCCTAATTTCAAAGAACTATTCCAAGCTGTTGGCACAGTCACCTTACTTCGATAACTATAATTGTACTTCGAAGTACCTACCTCAGGGGGTAAATACTATAAGGCTCCAAATAATACTTGGTTAGCATGTGATAGCAGGCTCACTCACTGTGCTGCATCTGATTTTTTCAACTCAGGTGAGACTAATATTTGGATACTGGTCTTTGTACTCCCCCAAGTGTCCCTTTACAATGGGCTGGAAGGCAGACTCCACTTCTTCCACCAGGACAGGCTACAGAAACGGGCTGTACCAGTCTTAATACCCCTTCTTGAGGGACTCGGAATAGGCTCTGCAGCTGTAGGTACTACTACTCTCATCAAGGGAGAAAATGAATTACATGAAATTGGAATACAGATCGATAAGGATATCAAGACCTTAGAAGACACCATTAGCAGGCTAGAACTTCAAGTCGATTCACTAGCAAAAGTAGTCCTCCAAAATAGAAGAGGTTTAGATTTATTATTCTTAGAACAAGATGGATTATGTATGGCTCTAGGTGAAACCTGTTGCTTCTATGCCAATAACTCTGGAATAATTAGAGAAAGCTTACTACTAGTACAGAGAAATTTAGATGCCAGGGAAAAACAAAGACTAGAATCAAATAACTGGTTTCATAGGATATTCAATTGGTCACCATGGGTAACAACCCTTCTATCTGCTGTAGCTGGACCTTTAATGCTCCTCCTTCTCTTGTTAACTTTTGGCCCATGTTTCCTCAATTTCTTGTTTGCATATATAAGGAAGAAAATTAATTCTATTAAACTTTTATATTACAAAATAGAGGCTATGAGCAAATTACACATGAAGAATCAAGGATTTGATTTTCCCCTAAGGCCAGTGGGGAATGTGCTGGCTGGAAAATTACTGCTTGGCTATTGCCCATGGGAACATAGGCTATCACCCTTGGGAACATAACGCTCTAACAATAAGCTTTCTGCTTCTGTACCTCCCACTTGCACAACCGACCTGTGGGTTGACAGTTAGTAAAAAGAAGAAAAATAGACTTGTGTGTTCAAACAGGATGAAGAATGGGGTTTAGGGCTTAAAAACTCTGTACCTCTACATTTCGGGGCTGCTTGATTTGGGGTTTGCGTACATCTGGCAGACCCAGCTGGCTGAATAAAGAGTGTGTTTCATATAACTCACTGATTTCTGGTGGTCCGTGTGTCTATCGGGGGCTGGCGGCTACAACACTACCCATGTATAGCCATGCTTTTGTTTAACCTTTATTTTACTTAATAATGGCCACAAAATGCAAGAGTAGTGATGATGACAATTTAGATATACCCAAGAGAAGTCATAAAGTGGCTCCTTTAAGTGAAAAGGCAAGAACAGTACAATAAGATATTTTGAGAGAAAGACCACATTCACATAACTTTTATTACAGCACATTATTATAATTGTTCTGTTTTATTATTAGTTATTGTTAATCTCTTATTGTGCCTAATTTATTAATTAAACAATCATTGATGTGTAGATATAGGAAAAAACATAGTGTATATAGGGTTTAGTACTATCCATGGTTTCAGACGTCCACTGGGGATCTTGGAACATACCCCCATGGATAAGGGAGAAAATTCTCCAGTTGATTCTTCTACATTCTCTCATGGTATGACCACTAATACTACATATTGACTTTTTTCCCCACTAGAACTTCTCATAATGTGAGTAACTCAGCTTTCAGAATTTCAGACACATTTAAATATAAAATTTTTAAAAATGTTTTCAACCATGGGTGACATAACTATGCTTTACCCGAAATGTTTGAAATTGACTTTGATAATCATTTGTATTTAAATGTTTTCTTCCTAAAATCTTCATGTGTTTTTCCCTTGGGCTCCTAAAATCTAAAATATCAAGATTAGTACTACAAATATTTGTTTTTCTTCTCTTATGTCAAAGAGTTCATCTTTAAGGGGCATAAACAAACAAAATAGTAATTTGAATATTATACTCTCTAATTTCTCAGGGATAGAAAATAAACTTATATTTGATTAGATTCTCTCATTTTAGCTAAGTAATACTTTCCACAGCTATCTGTCTTTGGTATTGATGCCTACCAACAAGTCTTTCTCGGCAGCTTTTAGATTGTCAAAAAAACCGAAATCAACCAGTTTTTCCACCTAGCTGGAAGATCAGCAAAATATCAACCTAACATACAATTTTTATTTTATCTTTTTTCATCTTCATGAAACAATTTTAAATGTTTCTAGAGAACGAATAGGAATTAATACTTCTTAAGCACAAATTGGATGTCATTCTAACAAGACAATACTTTATAGACTACTTTAGAATAAAAAAATAAAATTTTAAAAAATCTGACTGGTTACTTTTACTATAGGTGAGTGAACGTTTATTATTTTAATTTACATAGGCATCGCTTATGTTTCTCTAACAGGTGAGAAAAGAGTGAATTACTTCTCATCTCTTCCAGATTCTGCCTGTGTAGAGTTACAGTGGAAAGTCTTCAATTAGTTTTTTTTAATTACTTTTTTATTCAAAGAATTTATAACTATTTGAAAAAGTATTAGTTAAATATAAGTTCCTCTGACATTCTTAAAACAGAAATGTGTTCCAGAAATTTAAATTTTATTTTAGCTCCACATTATTAATTCATTTTAAAAACCAAATAATATGAATACTTGTAAACAGCAGATTAAATTTTTTAAGTTTAAGCTTTTTATTCATACTGTTATTTCTTAAGAAGAAAAGAAGGGTAGTTTGGAAAACATTATATAAACAAAAATTTTAAATGTTTTTTACTAATTTTTTAAAATTAATATTTACAAACATAGCAAGTATTTTATATTTATAAATACCTAGGTTAAAATTCATTTGATTTGTGACTCCCAGGTTTTTTATATATAAACTCTCTCCATATTTCAAGTGAAACATGCTACTGCAAAGCCTGACTAATTCTATAAAATATTGCAGATGACAAGATACAATTACTTTATTATCAACATCAATATTTTAATGACATCTGATGGGGCAAGTGCAAACAAAGATTTAATATAGATATGAAAAAGGGTTGGCTATTTTCTATAATTATCAGGGCACAGTATTTGAGCAACACTCTTTAATAAGAGGTCAGTGAAATGTTGCTTCCTAGAAAACAAAACTGTAACAGAAAACCATCTAAACTATTGTTTTAATTCCAATGGAAAGTGATTTTAATTGTAATTTTATGTAGATATCACCACTTAATCTGTTCATTATTTAAGGAGTTTTAAAGCTATGTAAAAATTCTCTATTTCTCTAATATGTAAAAATTTATCTGATTTTTGTATATTAAATAAAATGCTTGTAAAATAAATAATTATTTGCTATTTTTTTTTGTCCTTGAAACAGAATGCTTATATTTTCTGGAATTTTTATTCTGGTACATTTTAATATTTTCATATTACTGCATCCAACATACAGATAAACATATTAATATAATGGAACTGACTTAAGTTACTAAAATTTAACTGTCATTTACTTATTAAATACAAGGTCACAATATTATTGTGTCCTCTCAGTTTAAGACATATTCCATCAACATTTCTGGTGAAGATTGATCTCTATCCCCTTCTTGCTATTTAGATTGTCAGATATATAGTTTATTAGGATTGACTTGTCAACCATGAGATGTTGTCAGCTATAACCCTGGAAAATAAAAATAGTTTATATTTTTTCAGAGTTCCAATATGTGTTCAGGCAAATCTTCTAATATGTATGTTACATTATAAAAGATCCCTAAATGGTGATTCATTTTAGTTCAAAGCCAAGACCTTTAAATTAAAAAGAATATTTATGATACATCATATTTGGCAGGTGAGTAGATATGTGGCAAAATGTAAAACGACTTCCTCTAGAATATAAGATCCTATATATCGCTGTAAATAACTCGTCCTATGTGATAAAAGTTCTATTGTGAGAATAATTATTACCATCAGTTAGAATATATTTTTCTTTTTTTTTATTAGAAGTTGTTTAGCTCTTGTAGAAACCATTCATTGTTCATATCTGATAAAAAATTCACCAGTTTATAAATGCATTGCTTTACTGCTAAGGTAATTAGTTCATATATATTATTACCACATGCAAATAGTCATGCTAGACATTGTGAGACAAACTAATTAAAGTGATAAATAAAGCAGAATCCCAGTTTATGGAGCTCATAACTTAATAAATATGTATCTCCCCAATGCCTCTTAAATCTATTTTGTAAGAACTGATTTTTAAACATCTGTCCCACATAACAATCAGCACCAAATAAAGATATGCTGGTCTTTTTTAAAGGCTAAAACTGAAGCCTACTACCTTGTCCTGCCATCTACTAAATTTCCTAATTCCTTTTCAATATCTTTAGCATCTAATTCCTTTCTACAGCCAACTATGTACAAAACTGCACATATTTGACCTGTGCCTAGTGCAGCTCCTTTTCTTTTGCTTTTATTTTTACTGGGCAGCCAGATGGTTTCACTCATTCACAGTGCCCAAGAAAGCATCATCCTTGGTCCTTACCCCAATCCTACCTTCTTGTTGACTTTCTAGCAGGGATCATTCTATCTGAGCAAAAGAGAATAGGACACTTACAATTCATTTTTTTTAATCATTCTTCCCTAATGATTTACATTAGTTTTCATGAACCCTACAAGAAATATAAAATACTTTGTATTTAGAGGGATATGCTACTAAAGGTTTTTTTTTTTTCTAAATTCACCAATTCAATTTTTCTTCTTATTTTACACTTTAATATACTTTATTTAAGGCATGTAAAAAGAATCTCTGACTGAACTATGTAATCGTGTCCATATATTGGGTAGGAATCCTTTTTCAGAGTGGATCTGGAAGACTACAGAGTTAGAATATCATTGATGAAGGTCAGGTTATTCTTGTAGGCATTTAAAACAAAGCAATGGCTGAGCAACCAATGTTCATTGTGCACTTACTGTCTAAAATAATTATGTCTTATTTGAAGAAACGTGAGATGAAATAGTCATAATGTGGCCTCTACCTATTTTTCCAGCTTCTTATTTTGCCACTTTTTTACCACCATCTACTCATCCTTACATATACACTTGAATTTTTGTATATCGGGTTATTAATATTTCTCCAAAGGCAGGCATTATGACGTTTCACACCTCATTATATATATATATATAACTATATATATATATCTCCCTCCTACTATATATATATATGTGTGTAATATATAATATATATATATAATATATATATATAATATATATATTATATATATATATACATATATATATATATATATATAGCCACTTAACCAGGAGCCTTTCTTATTCTTTTCAGCTCAAGGATTTTCTATTTAGGCTTAAACTTAGCTCGGAAAGTATTTTTTTCTATACGGCTTTGTTGTTACAGCTCCCACTTTAATATATAATATATAAATGTCCAATCAATATGCTGTACATATGGAACTAATATAATATTGTATGTAAACTATACTTTAAAAAAATTAATTAAAAAATGATCACCTTTCCTTTCCAAATTATTCTCTTTCATGACTGAATTATGAACTTAATGTATGAAAATTCATTATATATAATATATATGACAGATAATTTTATAAAATATACATTTTTTTAAACATTTATTCCAAGAATATAGACAGCAGAATTGATTTCTCTCTGGCCGGGAATAATTATGTTGAATAGCAAGCCACAGTGGAGACTGCTACAGATTGCAAATGTAACAGTGTGATGTACCCAAGTGGACAACAGTGTTTGAAAAACTGAACATTTACTAGGCATTGTTATGACTGACAGCCTTGAAAATAATAGTATTAGTATTACTGATTTAAACTTTAATTCATGCTAAGACATCATCACTATCTGACTCCCCCAAAAATGTTAAATCAAGTCCTTGATCACTAGATAATTCTTCAGATGCTCCTGTGCATCCATGCAGATAAGATAAATGTGTAAAGGTGTTACATGCTACAAGAAATAGCCTTAAGGGCTCTTTAAAGAAGAGTATATGCCCTTCTTAAAAGCACTGATATTAAGAAACAAATAAACACAATTTTCAAAAACCTAAAACAAGAAGTCTTTACACTGACCAAATCAAATCAAACTTTTAGCTAAACAAAATAGAATCAGGGTAAAGTGACATGCTGATCACTGCTAAACCAAATCTTAATCCATAACTTCTCTTACTGTCAACTTGTACTATTTGATTCTCCTTGGAATTCCTACTTCTGTACACTCACTTCGCTACATGACTATTATTTCTTCCATTTTAAAAAAAGTTCTAAAGAGCTTTATTGAGGTATAATTGATATACAAAAAACTGCACGTATTTAATACATGAGATTTGATGAATTAGGACATAAGCAAATACTGTGAAACCATAACTACAATCAAAGTAACAAACATCTATAATTTCCAAAAAATTCCTTGTCTTTGTTTTTTATTAATTTTGTTTTTTCTTCAGTTTTGTTTATAGTAAGAACACTTACCATGAAATCTATCCACTTAACAAATGTTTCAGTGTACAAGGCAATACTGTTAACTGTAGGAACTATGGCTATACAGTAGATCTCTAGAACTTATTCACCTTACATGACTGAAACATTATACACATTGAATAACATCTCGTTATTCTCTTCACCCCCTACCCCTGACAACCACCATTTTATACTGTTTCCATAAAATTGACTATTTTATATATCTCCTATAAGTAGAATCATGGAGGATATGTCCTTTTGTGAATGGCTTATTTTGCACAGCATAAGGCCTTCCAACTTCTCCCACACTGTCACAAATGGCAAGATATCCCTTTTTTATTGTTTTGCTGAATAATATAACATTATTGGAATAGGCCACATTTTCTTTATCCATTATTGATCTGTGGACACTTAGGTTGTTTTCATATCATAGATATTGAAAATAATGTTGCAATGAACACAGGAGTATGGATATCATTTTTCAGATTGTGATATCAAGTTTTTTCTAGAAGTGGAATTGCTGGATCACATAATAGTTCTATTTTTAATATTTTTTTCAAATAACTACCTAACAGGTGTGAGGAGATATCTCATTATAGTTTTGATTTGCATTTCACTGATCATTAGTGATTTTGACCATCTCTTTACATATCTGTTAGTTATTCATATGTCTCTTTGGAGAAATATTTATTTAGGTCCTTTGTTCATTTTTTTAAACCAAGTCATTTGTCTTTTTGCTATTGAGTTGCAGAAATTTCTTGTACATTTTGGATATTAACCTCTTATCAGATATGCCATTTTCAAATATTTTCTAGGTTGATTTTTCATTCTGTTGATTGCTTTCCAGAACCACATGATAATCTCAGTAGATACAGAAAAACACTTTTGACAAATAGCATCAAAATAATAAAGTATGTAGAAATAAACTTAACTAAATAGATGAAATGTATGTACACTGAAAACTACAAAATATTGATAAAGAAATGAAAGAAGACACAAGTAAGTGGAAAGACACCCCATGTTCATGAATTAGGAAACTTAATATTGCAAAAATGTTCATACTACTCAAAGTGATCTACAGATTCAATGTTATCCCCATTAAAATCTAAATAGCATTTTGTAAAGAAAGAAAAAAAAATCCTAAAATTTATATGGATTCACAAAAGGCCCAGAATTGCCAAAGTGATCTTGAGAAAGAAGAACAGAATGGGAGGCATCACACTTCCTGATTTCAAAATATATTACAATGCTATAGTAATTAAAACAGCATGGCACTGGCATGAAGATAGACACATAAACTGATGGAATAGAATACAGAGCCCATAAATAAACACAAGCATGTATGGTCAACTAATCTTTGACAAAGATGCCAATAATATAGAATGGGAAAAAGAGAGCCTATTAAACAAATGAAGTTTGGAAAACTGGATATCTGTGTACAGAAATATGAAATTAGACCCCTTCTTATACACTACACAAAAATCAATACAAGATGGATTAAAAATTTAACCATAAGGCCTGAAACTATAAAACGACTAGAACAAAACATAGATGAAAATCTTCTTGACATTAGTCTTATCCATGATTTCTTTGCTATAACACCAGAAGCACAGGAAACAAAAACAAAAATAGACAGATGGGATTACAGAAAACTAAAAAGCTTCTGCAGAAAAAAAGAAGCAATCATTTCTCTGTTTTAAACCCTTCACTCTGAAGTGTTAGCCTTTTGACTTCATCATTCCACTATAGTTCAGTTTGCAAACTGCATTTTATCTACATAAGTAGGAAAACCCATTTTTGTTAACCCTAGGCCATCCAAAGATCTCCATTTATACTGGACCAGTCTCTCCACAGTTATCATAGGAGGAAACACTGAAATATTTAAATTCCTCTAGAAGAAAATTATAAGACCATAACTAAATTTTTAATATTCGAGAAATATTCTTTGAATTATTCTAAGTCAGCAGGCAAAAAGACAATCTCAGATTTTAGTATGTTTCTTTCACAGAGAGTTACAGAAAACATTCTCTATGTTGGATAACACTACAAATTATTTACTTATTTTTTATATTTCACCTAATTTGCTCCATATCCTGTAAACTCCTGATACTTTGCTCACAAGTTAGTAAAATGTTAACTGTCAACAAGTTGACAACATACCAGAATGTTGCCTTAAAGACAATACAGGTATAATGATATTTATTTAGCTGTGAAAACCTTTCTTGAGCAGAACTTCATACTGAGTTAATTGAGTATCAGAATTGGTATTGGCAATGTATCTCTAAAGTAAAAAGTAGTTTTCATAAAGTTATTCTTGTAGCAAGTTACATCAAGGAACTAAGAGAATGGCCTCAAATCACTTCTTAATTAAAACAATTCTGTGGTACATCAAAATAATATGATCAAAGTAAAAAATTTCTAATGTCATTATTGAATAATTAATCCCAGACAATCAAGAATGAATAGACTCTCTATTCTTCAAATAATTCATGAACCATATTCTTATGTGAAAATCAAAGAGCCTTAATACCACCTTCACCTAAATGATAATTATTCTATTTTGATACCAGATGGGATCAAATTAACTATGTTAATGGTGTAAAAATGAAAATTGTTTAATGATTAAATAGTTCTTTTTTGCCATTCTTGAAAACAATAAAATATTACTATTCTTTCCTGTTTCCAGTGATCTAATATATTTCTTTAAATAAATAAATAAACCATAAAACTGAGCCATATATTAGCATAAAAATGGAATTTGAATGCTTAGCATATTTTCTATTTTTCTATTATACATGCAATATATTCACCTTCTTTAGTAGATACTTTTGATAATTTGGCTTTGCATAGTGAAATTATTAATACTTATGTATTTTTCCAAATTTACTCAGTATCACAGCGAAGGTGAATGCTTATATCTTCATCTTCATTCATTTTGAGCTACTAATGTTATGAGGTGGTAGGAGATACCATGTAATAATTTTTGCTTCTTAAAGGTAAACATGAGTATTTTTAAGCAATGACTCAAAGGTCTTTGTAAAGTTCATTAATCTGTACTCCGAAATTTAAAAAAAATAAATATATAAATTCATTGCTTAAAGTCCTTACCACTCCCTTTCTGGGCAGGAATCTTTCTAGCTTCTTTTTCCCCCACACTTCCCCCTCACACACACACACACACACGCAAAATATTAGATTTGGTTTTATTGTAGAGCACACATATCAGAACCAAGTGTTGCACACACAGCTGCAAATTATTTTAGGGAGGAAAACGTAAAAGAGAAAAGAAATAAAACTGCAATAGTTTTAGTTGTGCAGTCATGACTTGAGGACTCCGGGGCTGGCAAAGGAGTTCCGGCCCTTTGAAGGGTTTCTTGATGGTGGCTGCCCAGATTCCTGTGGCCTCAGGCCAGGGCTTCTGTAAGCTGAAGACCTCCTGTGGTGGTGGCAGCCTGGGGACTAGGAGGGCCTCTGCTTTCAGCAGGCCTCGGTGTTGGCCCAGGTGGGCAAGGAGGTATTCCTAATGAATCTAGATCATCACGACCTTGCAAACGTCAAGGATCTGAGAAAGTGAAAACTGTCAAAAACTTTCTATTTTTTTTTCTTTTATTATCATTTTTTAAAAGCCTCTCCCTCAGCTCCCATGTGCCTGAGGCACAGGACCAACCAAGTCTGCGGGCCTGAGCTCTGACATAGAATGCATGTAGCCAGTGATAGACGGTAGCAGATG
The DNA here is from genome assembly GCF_902729225.1 of Pteropus medius. Taxonomy (NCBI): domain Eukaryota; kingdom Metazoa; phylum Chordata; class Mammalia; order Chiroptera; family Pteropodidae; genus Pteropus; species Pteropus medius. Next base: position 3,303,916 of record NW_024340848.1, read on the forward strand.
CCTTTCTAGGAGGATGACATGGGAGGAGGCCCAAACTGGCCAATGTAGCAGGAAGGGAAAGGAAAAACAACAACAATGACAATAACAACAACAACAACAACAACAACAACAAAAACCCAGGAAAATAATAAATAACTAAAAATTCAAAACTAGTTCCATTGTTTAGGAAGAAACATGCCCTCGTTTCACCAAATAAGAAAAAAGGAAGTTGCCACTGTTTTACCATGTTACCATAAATTTTAACCAAGGGAAAGACATGAAATTGTTTGAAGCTCTCTTGTTCTTACTAAAATTCTTTCCCTGCATTCTAAAGTGGCGGTTAGTCTTGAGACAGGTGCATCTCTCACTATTCCCAGTCATCCATGGAGCATCGTCAGCACTAGGGCCTAGCGCTGCCTAAGTAGCTCAAGACTTCCACCGTCAGGCAGAGCACTGTGGTCAGATTGTACTGCATGCGGTTTGGGCATTTGGTAGATTATAAAGAGCACATGAAAATATATTATTAACTTCTATTTTGGGGGTATTCTAAAATTTCTAATTTTTCCTGTGATATATTAAATAAAATGCAATCTGCTTTAGAGAAATTGAGTTAGCAGTGATTTTAGGAATGATTAAAATGATCCCAGAAGCATGAAAGAGTAGAGTAGAATAGAATAGAATAGAATAGAACAGATTAGAATAGAATAGAATAGAACAGAATGATAAAATAAAATAAAATATTTCACTATTTCTCTGACTATCCACATCCCTTTTCCTCAAAGTTCTCTAAGATTTTCGTGAGGTATAGGAAAGATCATGAAGGATGTGAATCTTTTTTCAAAAACCTATTCCTGACTCAAAAGGTAATCTTGTGCAGAATTTTTGTAGCTTACCCTTTAACTGTCTCAACAGTATTTTCCCTAGAGCAGAGTTTTTCATCTTAATGAAGTCCAGCTTATCAATTTTGTCTTTCAAGAATCATGTTTTTGATGTATCTGAAAAATCATTGGCAAACCCAGGGTCACCTAGATTATTTTAGCTTTTATTTTAGCTTCTAGAAATGTTACAGTTTTGAGTTATGTATTTAAGTCTATGATTCATTTTGAGTTAGTTTTATCAAAAGTCTTACCATTCTTTTATTCTTGCTTTTCCTGTTATAAACTATAAGAGAATGGGGACTATTTCTTACTTTAAATTATATCCCAAATACCAACATCTGTGATCGGGATCGATAAATATATTTTTTTAAAAGAATGATTGGCAGAAATGAATGCATATATGAGTTAATTCTGTAACTATACTATTTATTCCTAAACATTCACTTGTGTCATTCAATTTACAGACTTTGAAGTAACTTCGCAAATAGCTCAGTATTCCATATTTACACTGGTATAAGAAAGATATCATTAAGGAAAATATTTTAAATGCTATAAATAATTTGGCCCCAAGAATTCCAGTGTTTTCTTTCTACTTAATGCTTCTCCTTTAAAAATGAAATCAGGGTTGGGGGGAGATAAAAGTGTGCAATAAATTGCAAAAAATAACAATTTAAATAGACTGGATATTTATAATAATATTTATAATGTGATACTCTCCACAAACTTTGATCTCAAATATGGATTTTTTTTTATTTTTAGATAAAATACAAATAAAAATACATTTTCGAATGAAGGCTATCACAATTATTTGGATATTCAATATACATTGCTTATATTTTAAATATGAAATAAAGATTTATGTCAAATTTTTTATATAAATTATGGTCAAACAAGCTCAGCCATAATCTTTATAAACTATTCAGATATACTTATTTTTGGACATGAAAAATTAAGTTCCACATTTAAAGATTAGCAGTTTTGTATATCAAATATTTTTATATGAATAGGAAAACTCAGTATTTTAATACACAGATAAAAAAATTAAACTATTCAAATAGAAATGCCTTATGTTTTAACAATACCATAAAATTTGGTCCAGAAAGCACTTTTAAGATATTCTGAGTAATTGAAACAGGGCTTACAAAATTTAAAATGCTTCTGAATGAGACAGCAGAGACTACTTAGAAGGATAATTCAACAGTATATGGGAGCTAAGGGATTGTGGAGTAATCCTGTTTGGAATCGACTTGTATTAAAATCTGTATGGATTAAAACAGAAGAGAACAGCACATTTTGACATCTAAAAAGCAACTAATAATGTAATGAAAATAAAAAATAAGCATACAATGACTGTAAGGTACTCCAAAAAGACATATTTAAACATTGATTTTAAAATCCTACCATTAAACAACATATATTAAATATATGCTAAGGAGAAAATATTCAATTTTATGTTTTATTTTAAATTGTATTCATGCTCAATCTAAATAATGTATTTTACAGTAGGGAAAAAAGTTGAGGATATACTTTAAAGAAAAGATATTTTCTTCTGAAATTAGTTTTAGATATTTGCATTTTTCCTTGCAAAGAAATTCAAAAGTCTAAATTATGTTTAAGATGGAATTCTTATTACTTTTTTATTTTGAATAAAGTTTTGAGACATTCATGAATATTTTTTATCCGAATTCAAAGTTTACATGTACTCTGTGTGTGTGTGTGTGTGTGTGTGTGTGTGTTTGGTTAGCCATAACTTTTCAATAGAGGAAAAGAAATACTAATAAAATTTTATCAAAACATGTAACATCCAAAAAGTAGTAGTGCCAATTTAATTGTTGTGCTGTCGGTATTTACTGATAAATTTAATTAAACTCTATTGATGTTTTCAAGTAAAGACTAGTATGTATTTAACTTTATAAAGAAAATATCTATACTGCTCAGGAAGTTAGAGTATAAAATCGTTCCAGGCCTTAGAAATATAACCTTTTAAAATTAATTTTTGTTTGTTATGTTCCTATTTTTATAGATGTGTTTCCAATATGAAAGTCATTCAATAAGTGTATAAATGTTCATTTTTTAAGTAAATACATCAATAATATTGAAATTTTATTTTTTGACAGGGCAATTCCACTTCTAGTGTTATTATTTTTTACAGGCACGAAAGGATGTTCATTTACAGTTTGTGAAAACTGAATAAGTATAAATGTTTATTGATAGTAAGATGACTAAATATATTGTGGCGCTTCTATATTTTGGAATATTTTTTACCTGTTGAAATGAGTTAGGCCTATAGTTACTGATCTGGAGAGAAGTAATAATATCTTATTAAACTAAAAAGAGTAACATAATTATATGTATAGTATGATTCTCTTTTATAATAAAGGACTGCATACAACCACATGCATATTTACATAAAAAATAACACTAGAAATGAATACTTAGGCATCAAAATTGTACCGTTTTATTCCAGAGTATTAAATGTGTACTTTGTAAATATTTTAATTGTTTTCTTTAAATTTCTATTATTGTCAATTATCAGAAGGCAAAAGTTTTCAAACGCAATATATTTTTAGAAATAAAAGGGACCATATATAAATCTAGCTCAAGAATTTTCTATATTTCGCTATAACAGTTAGAACAATCAGATAATCACCTCTTTGAGAGAACAAATTCTTTATGGGAGTAGCTCTAAGATAAATATGACCAAAGTCTTCCAGATATTTGTACCAATTAGTCCTAGTAATCTTTTTTAAGTTGTAGTATACTTACTGCTTCTTTCAAATACAAATAATTCAAATAGTTGAAGAGAGCAGAACTTCTTCATTTCCTTCCAGCTCATTCACATACTGCCAACCCCCTTACGGCTCCCAGTGCAAACACACAGCTCCTACTTTTCTGCAGGTAGAATACCTAGAGTTTCCACATTCACTTCTCTTCAAACATAGGTCGAGTCCCGAGTTTATACCAGGTACTCCACTTTCCAGCTTTCAAATCCTTCTTAACATGTCTCTGTAAAGATTAAGAACCACTCTCCAGGTATGTTCTGTCTGGATCATTCTGAGATATCATCATGACCTCTCTCTAACTATAAAACGAGATTGTCTATAAATAAAACTATTGGATTATCATGATTTTATATCAATGACAATTATATGTAATGTTGTAATTGGTGCTCTTAAGTTATACCTTTCCTGTCCTACATTGTGAAGCTCGGAGCAAACACTTGCTTTTAATTTGGGGCTTTATAGTTGCTTTTATCTAATAAGGACTTGGTTGATATGGTCTCGTTGAGCTCTTAGGAATTCTGCTTTTGAACGATTCTTACCTCTTCATTTTCACAGGAAATTTTATTATCAATTCATCATGTTTCATCTTTAATCAATTAATTTACAAAAATTTTGAAAAAACACAGATCCTAAAATATAATTCAGGGATATTGAAATTCTTTTTCACATTAACAGTAGTTGCTTTTTAATAATCCATCTTAATTCAATTAGCTATAATTAATTTATATTTTAGCTAAGCTCTTTTGTTTGCAAGAAACAAACTCTAGTCATAATAAATAGTTTTTGATTTTATTGAAACATTACATGTGAAATGGTATAGGGCCCAAGCTAGTCACTAGTCACATGTAAATACTGAACACTTCAAATACAGATAGTCTGAATTGAGATGTGCTATAAGTAAAACAAGTTTGTTTTCTCAAAAAAAAAAAAGAATGTAAAATATTTCAACTAATAAATTTTATTACATATTGGTATGATAATAGTTTGGATAAATAGGTTAAATAAAATATTATTAAGATAAATTTTACTTGTTTCTATTTACTTTATTTAACATAGCTAGAAAAATTAAAATTACATGTGATTTTCCTTACATTTCTAGTTCTTTAGAGGATAATATTTTCAAAGTCTATGGATAGTATGTACAAGCCATGAACCCTGGAAGACTTAAGGCATTTCTAGACCAGTAAGTAACTACAGCAGTTAATAAATCTTTCTACTAATGTTCTACTCTTGCTATCTGTCTGCTTCTTTTTGTCATGCTGCTATAAACTGTCTCCTACCTTTTCAAAGTTTTCTTTTCCCCTCTGGTTTTCTGTATTCACTAGCAGTTGTCTCGTTATATTTTTAGGCATAAGGAAAATCATAATCTCTCTTTCTGCTTTAACATCTGATCTTATTGCCATTTTTGAAATACTTGATTTTTTTAAAAAAATTCAAGTTTCTAGGAAAAGAAACTTGAAACTGATTGATATAACAACATCTTTTAACAAGGGGAAAATAAAAAGTTCATGGATACTTGACATATTAGGATTTCATGAGAAATGTGGTAACTTTGTTTGACTTAATTATAGCTAGTGGTATTCCACTTTTTGCATTTTTATACATAGCTTAAGAAATTTAGGCACACTACATTTATATATACTGTATTGTTTCAATATGATACTATCTAAATTAAATCTAAAATTTTATACATACACACTATTTTTGTATAACAAATTAACTAAGAACAATGAGAAAAACATACAGTGAAAGATAGAGACAGAGATATAGATAGAGATGGAAAAAGAGATTGAGATAGATGAAGGAGGGGGTGAAAATGTACCTGTCTATTTTATCCAATTATGAAATCTAACTGGATAGTCCATAATAAAAAAAAAAATGCAGGAATACTATAGATTCTTTTTATTTTTGAAGAAGAAAAATTTAATAAACCTAATGTTCAAAGCTGCTATAAATCAAGTATTTTTCTAGGTCTTTTAAACATACTAGTTTGTACATTACTTTCAAAAAAAGTTTAATTATTCATGTGTTTCACTGAGGAACATAGTCAAATCAATTAAATTTCTGTAAATTTGTATAACTGTTAATAGGCCTAAAGCAGAATTTGATTATAAAGTAATTTTTCAGACACCATAATACCGTATCATGTTAACTTTCTGGTTTAACTGGAAATTTAATTCAAAAATGATGAGAAGTGAAATGACTGGTCCAATACTTATAAATTAAGAAATGTTTTATTTAAAAAATTGTTAGAATTATAGAACATTCTCAGTTGATGAGATATTTGTTGATTTTATTGATAAATTGTTAATTTCTTCAAAATATTTTAATCCATTAATTGCACCTCTTCAATTTCATTGTATTAAGTTTAATATTTGGAGGATGAGTATGACTTTTCAAGGAATTACTAGTATCTATGCTACTCATATTGAATATTTCTTTCCCCTTCAGTGACATCTTATACCCTGCCTCTCACCACAGCAATGGACAAAAACTGGTTATACAGTTAATAACAGTGTTATATGGTAAATCGAAGACAGTCCACAATTTTTGAGCCCAAATTTTCATGAGACTTCTTAAACTTAATTATAATTTTCCAAATGATACTTTATATTCTATGAGAACAATAAATAAAGGCAGTACTACATGACCATGATACTCTAGATGTCATTAAATCAAGTGGTTTATTACCGATATTAGTTTTTAATTTTTACATTAAAAAATTAACACAAACTAAGTAGTCTAATAAGCACCTTTTTATTTTCTAACAGTTCTTTGGATCAGAATTCTGGTGGGCTTAGTGAATACTTTCCTTAGGATCTCTCAGGTTTAAAGCCAAGGCATTACCAGACAGAGCTCTGTTCTGGGGTCCTAGAGTAAGAATTTTATTTGTCAATTATACTTCAATAAAGCTAAGAAAATAAAAGAATCTTAATAGATTTTATCCAGCTCAGTTTCAAAATTGCTCAGGAGTGGTGACTCCTTTTTTCCTACTATTTCTCCTACTCTGAGTATTTCTATAATTGTCCTATGCCTGTTCCACCATTGTATTTTTTAAGGTAATGACTTATTGTCTAGGTTAACAGGTCAACAGACACAGAATAATTGTGCCTCAGGATGGATTATATCCAGAACTTTCTCCAAACATGAATTATTTGTTTAGATGATGAAATTTGGAGCTTTTGAGATGATGAGATTTAGATGAGATTCGGGACATTGAGTTGATGGCATAATGGAATGAGTATTTTGAGATATTGAGACGGGGTAAATATAATTTGTATGTGGGATAGAGGTGAAACTTTAGAGGCCAGAGGTGGATTGTTAGTAGGTGAATAATGCTTCTCAATCACAAAATATGTTTTAATCCCTGGATATAAATATGTTACCTTACATGGAAAAAGCAACTATGTAGATTTGATTAAGTTAAAGGTTTTTTGATTGGTGGTATCCTAGATAATCCAGAGGGGCCCAGTGCAATCACGAGGGTCCTTATAAAAAGGCAGCAGAAGAGTCAGAGTCATTGAGAGGTGATGTGATGTCAGAAGCAGAAGCCAGAGTGTCATCTGAAGAAGCTACACTACTGGCTTTGAAGACAGAGGAAGGAGCCCTAGGCCAAGGAACACCGGTGACTTCTAGACTGAAAAAGACAGAGAATCAGATTAACCCTTGGAGCCTCCAAAAGAAAAACAGCCTCATCTACACCTTTATATTAGGGCTTTTGATATTCAGACAGTAAGGTAAAAGATTTGTGCTGTTTTAAACCATAAAATTTGTGGTAATTTGTTTATAGCGAGGATAAGAACTTATCCTGCCTGTACCCTGTCAGTAGATTCAAAGGGTAGGAATTTGAAAGTCTTTTTAAATTTTATAGTCACTCTGACTTTTTCAGACCAAACTAGCTTATGGTGACATAATAGTGGCAAGAATCTTATGAGGCCTGCATAGACTTCGTGTGGGTTTACTCCACTCAAAAAAAAAAAAAAATTAAAATCTTTCTAAAATACTTTCTCTATTTTTGGATACTTCTGCTAAATGGACAAGAGACAATACCTTTCAGCTTCCCAGAAATCCTCTGTTTGAGTGAGATCTGAGGCACATCGTCCATCTCTTATGAATATACTGTAATTTTTTGAACTTTTAGCAGTTTCGGTTTATACGGGAATATAGTTGAATTTTTTCTGCGCCACACTTTCAGAAACAATTTCTTAATTTCATCATGCTTTGCCATCTGGGTAGGCTGAAAATTTCCCAAATCATCGTCTCCCTTTGTTTGTTTGTTTATTTGTTCATTTTTTAGCTTAACAGTTCTCTCAACTTACTTCTCCCTTCTCATGTATTACTATAAGCAGCAAGAAGAAACCAGGTCACATCTATAATACTTCGCTTGGAAATCTTCCCAGCTAAATATCCAAGTAAATCATTTATGTTACGCTTCCCACATAAATGGACAAGACAGTTGTACTAAGCTTTCTGCCAGTAGATAACAAGGGTCTCCCTTCTTCCAATTCCCAATAACATGCTACCCATTTCCTTCTGATTCCTCATCAATGTCTTTAATAACCATATTTCTACTAAAAGTTTTTTCAAGAAGATTTAAGCTTAGAAAATCATGCTTCTTATTGGCAGGGTTCTCTGCTTACCAGTCACAGAAGGCTAAAGTCAAATTTATTGTCTGGGCTAGGGTTTCATTCAGATGCTCTGGGAAAGAATCATCTTCAAAGATCACTACGGTTGCTAGAATAATCCAGTTCATGTGGTTGTAGTTCTGAAATACTATTTCTTTGCTGGCTGTCATTTTAGGGTCTGCTCTCTGCATCAATAAGCCACCTGCATTTGTTCTTAAGAGACTACCTCTCTCTTTAAACAAGCATGAGTGCATTGAAACCCTCACATACTTCTGACCTCTTTGGCTTCTGTCACCAACCATAGAAAACTCTCTGCTTCCAAAGGAATCACGTAAATTAGATAAGGCTCACTGACAAAATCTATGTTCTGCTATATCATACAATTCCACGGGGTAAAAGTTAAGAGGATCATCTTAAAGTTTTACCTGTCACATCTACTAATTTTTAACTCGATTATTTGTTTCGTGACTATCTCTTGGAAAGCATAATATTAACTATATCCAAGTTAAAATTTTATGACAGTTGACATTCACATTGGCCATCTAATTAGATGACTGCAAGATTAACTTCATAATCAGTTGATTCTAAGTCACCAGTCTTCAGTTTCTCCAATATATCTTTGTTTTACCAAGTAGTAGAGACTAAACAGTTTTTTACTCTAAGCAATTTTTTACTCTTCCCACAAAAGTACAAATAGTCTTTTAAGTTAGAACATAGGCTGCAGCAAGTATTTTAAAATAAAATTCATATCTCCACACAAAAACCTGCCTACAGATATTCATAGTAGCTTTATTCGTAATTGCCAAAACTTGGAAGTAACCAAAATGTCCTTCAGTAGGTGCATGGTTAAACATGGTGGCACATTCAAACAATGAAATATTATTCAGTACTAGAGAAATGAGCTAATGAGCCAATAAAAACCAAGGAGTAACCTTAAATACATATTACTAAGTGAAAGCAGCCAGTCTGAAAAGGCTATATACTGTTTGATTCCAACTATATGATATTCTGGAAGAGGCAAAACTATGGAGACAGCAAAAAAGATTACTGGTTGCTGGGATGGAAGAGATAAAGCAGCAGAGCACACAGGATTTTTAGAACAGTGAAATCACTTTGTTTAGTATTATAATGACAGATATATTGTCCAAACCCACAGAATGTACCATACTAAGAGCAAATTGTAATGTAAACTATGGACTTTGGGTGATTATGGCGTGTCAAATGTAAGTTCATCAATTGTTATAAATGTATCACTCTGGTGGGGGATGTGGATAATGGGGGAGGCTATGCATGTGTGAGGGCAAGAACTTTATGGGAAATCTCTGTACCTTCCTCTCAATTTTGCTGTGAACTTAAAACTGTTCTAAAAAATTAAATTCTTAAATTAAAAAAAAGGAAATTCATGACCTGCTTCTCTCTGGTCCTAATATCAAGTTTATTTTTGTTAACTCCTTTAAACATAATTGTATTATATAAAGAAAATACTTATTTTTATTGTATGTGTTCCAGCAATACTACGTAGAAATGTCAGATACTAGTCATGGTGAGGACTACATCCTCTACAGAATTCTTAGATATCTCACAAACTGGTCAAATACCATCAAATTCAGAACCACCAGTGAAGGCCTATAGAAGACTGACGATAGTATGTGTGGGATCTATTGTCTTACAAGCCTGTGAATTCTAACCCCTCATCCTATTTTTCTGTGTACCACTGCACGGCGATTTCATCTGAGTGAGGTTTATTTGTAAAATTAAGAGTTGATAGTGGAATCGCTGTCAAAATATGCAGTGTATTTTAGTGATCTCCTTTCACAATTCGTTTCAAACATCTGTAATTGATTTACCATTTAAGAAGTTGAGAAACCAGGTTGGGCATGAAATAATTATGCCATGATTTATGCTTGCTTTGTATCACATTTCTGTTTCATATATTCTGATTTATGATTCTGATTCATTAATGGTATAATATTGGCTTTCAGTGACTGAATTGGAAGGAAATCTTTCCTGTGAGAAAAGTCTGTAATGTGCTCTGATTATCCTATATCATCTTAAAAAGCTGTGAATTACCTTTCACTTCTGGTGTGAGAGAACAGCCTTAGAATTAACTTCCAATTCTCTCTCTCTCTCTCTTCCCACCCCAACACACACACACTCACATACATATATCTTCTCACAATATTAAATTTAAAAATATGCTTAGGAAAAGCATAAAATATATATTATTAAAACTTGAATAATATATATTAAAATATATATTATTAAAACTTGAAGAAGTTGCTTATCATTTGTTTTCAGCAGAGGATATAATGAGATGAAATATATTATATAATACATCCACAAAGATTTTCAATTTATAAGAAAACAAAGTCTCAACTCCTCAGAAGTAATCTGAAATGGGACACACTTTTCAAAATATCACATGAAAGTGTTAGAAATTTTGAAAGTATTGGAAATTGATAGGGTCTAGCCTCCTGTGAAATTGAGCAATGAATATTCCTCAGCTTACAAAGAATAAAATAGATCAATACAAGTTGGAACCTAAAGTCTGCAGGACTATCAAACTAGAAGAATGAACGAAATATGTTATTCTGCTGCTATGTGAACACATTCCTCTTAGATGTGAGGGTTTTTTTTTTTTAACAAAAAATTCAACTAGAACTAATATATAAACAACTGCAATTTTCTAAGTGAAATAGAATTATTAGATATAGGTATTCATTTGAAGAGATCTTTTTTCAATTTGGATTTTATAAGTGTTGTAACTGAAAGCCTTGAGACTTCTTAGTAACTATAAAAAACTGAGACACTGGGCAGATAGTAGATAATTTTCTTATATAGAAGAGAATGTCAAAATCAGAATGCTTGTTAAGCGAGTCATTCATGAAAACTGCTCTTCAGAAACCACATTACACTCTCACTAGAATAATAACATAACTCCAAATACTCTTTATTAGAATTCTTTTCATCAAAAGACACAATTAAGAAAATGAAAATGCAAGCCACTAAATGTGAGATAATATTTGTAAAACATATAACTGATAAATGGCTAATATTCAATATATTTATGATGATTATGTATAAATCAAGAAAGTCAGACAACCTAATTGAAAAATGGGCAAGGGACTTGAAGACTTAGCCAAAAAATATGTGAAAAGGTACTCAACTACATTAACAATTATGTGAATGCACACTCAGAAACAAAGAGACATAGCTACATATTCACTTGAATAACTGTAAGGAGAAGACTGGCCGAACTAAGGGTATTTATGCCACACAATATTATATGTGAAAGAAAATTAACTATAGATGTAAACAACATAAATAATGAATGAAAATAATGCTTAGTCAAGGAAGCCAAATACATTATAGAAGTGATATACATCACATTGTCCCTTTATATAAAGTCCTAAATTAACCAAAATGTACGTAAGGATTTAGAGCTCAGCACAAGGTTACCTTGGAAAAAGAACTGCGAAAAGACATGATGGAGGCTTCTGAGTTGCAGGTAATATATTGATTCTGACCTGGATGGAGTTTATATGGGTTTAATTTACATTAATGCATTGAGATATATTTTTATGATATTTGTCCTTTTCTGTATATGGGTTTTAAAGTTTTAAAATATTAATTAGAAATAAATTCAAAGCACTTTTAAATACTCATGGAGTCATTTTGTTAATTTCTCCTTGCAAGAAGAAATACAACCAATTAACCTTACAAAAATAATATTTCACGGCTATTGCAAATCCTGCAAGTAAATAAACGGACATTGGAAATTTCCTTTAAATATTGTCTAGAATGCTCTTTGATATGCACCAGCGAAATAATGAGTAGGCTCTAAGTCAAAACACCGATGCAGCCTTCTAAACTTCAGTTTTCCTCTTAGGTTAACTTATACATGGGACCGGAAGATAAAAAAATTAAATATCTTTTTATATCAGCTTGGCAAAGTGCTGGCTATTCTACCAAAATTTAGTGACCTCTGGAATAGTGTAGTAGTTTTATATTATAAAGTCTTGTTACATAATAGTTGGAAACATGAGTTTTCAGCCAAGGAGGGAGACTCACCTTCAAACCCTGGCTCTGGCCTTTGACAAGTGTTTGACCTTGGCCGGGTTGCCTCACCACTATATGCCTCATATATTTATTGGCAAAGAACTTATTCTACTGGTACTAGTTTTGTGTATTTTCTGTGCGATCAATTCAATAATTCAAATAAAACATTTCTCAATCTTAAGATTCATGGCACGTTGAAAATGCTCAACAAATATAATTACGTGAAATTAAAATAATAATGTATCATTCATAATGAAATAAAATAAGAAAAGCACTAAACAAATATCAATATTAATATGCTTACCTCAAAATTATACTATGCTACATATACTTAGTTTCTACTTTTCTCTTCAGTAGCTCAAATATTTAGTTTCCATTTTTAATAGTCCATTGTATTAAATTCCTTTTTGATTAACACACATTGAATTACAGCTGAAACATGAGTGACTCAGTAATCGGTACCAAACATGGTTACAATTAGCTAACCCACAAGAGTTAAGTGAGATTCTGGGGATGGCTCTCTGACCTGCTTTAGATTTAAAGACAATGAGTGTGAAACTAACATTAGAGAATGAAACTAGTAATATAAGACACATAGTGTCAAAATTGTCACTTAAATCATCGCCTATAGTTCTCTGGAATAAAATACCCACTGAAATCATAGATATGCAGGACCAAGTACTAGCTAACATAACACTAGTGGTTGGTATGCAAAAGACAAGTGTTTCAGAGTAGGTTATATGCTGCTCACAGCACTGAAAACTTGAAGAAAGAAAAGATAGTCTTTTTCCAATTTAATGCTCAACGTATATGGAGAGAATCTGAGGAGGCTGCCAGCTGTGTCCTCCCTGGATAGGGCCCTGCACTCACCCTGGTGGCCAGGGTGTTCATGAGAGGTGGCTCTACCTGCCTCACTTGCTCCGTCCAACCATGCCTATTTCTAGGTGCCCCCTGCTCAATCAAATATATAAATTATTTGCTATTGGTGGATGATAATGATTGTGTAGGTTGAATGCACAGACTTCCCAGATTCTTTGGTTATTCATTAAAAAACAATGGTACCTGAAAGTTGAAATGATGGGACCAGTCTCCAAATTCTGCTGAGCCTTTCTAGTCAGTAGAGACAGCTCTTCTTCCATTGTTTGATGAACTCTGTCTTACATTAATTGAAAATTCATTAAGACCTTATTGAGGTACCTATCTTTTAAGGGCCTACCAATTTTCTTCATTCTTACTACTCCTGAATGAGTCTTGATCTATAATTATAATTAGATCCCAGCCTATCCCAGGGTGCCAGTTAAGAAGTTGAACCTGGGATGTCAAAAATGTTGCATGTTTTTCAAATTCACATTTTTAAAACCAGTTATTTTGTGAAAGAGTTTGCTAAACTAGGAGGGAAGGAAAAATGTACTAAATTCAAAGTATTACATCTGGCAACTAAGACTTTTCTTTTTCTCTCTCAGTTAGATTCCCTGAAACTGACTAAGTGGTAGTACACACAGCATGAGATTAAATTGCCAGAAATTTCTGGGTATCATCAATAACTGTTGTGTCTGATATAGTATCCACTAACCAAATGTGTCTATAAAGCAATTGAAATGTGGCTATCTAAATCAAAATGTGTTTTAAGTGTAAAGCACACATCTCATTTTGAAGACTTATTGCAAAACAAACTAAAATATCATTTTTTACATTTATTACAAGTTGAAGTGAAATTTTAGACAAATTGGATTAAATAAGAGAATATTATAATATTTTGCTTGTTTCTTTTTTAATGTGGCTACTAGAAAATCTAAAATTACATATGTGGCTAACATTTTTTTTGTAGTCAAAATTATACATCTAGAAGAAAAGATCTAAAGACTTAGATTGGGGTGTTCAAGATTTACCATGCCTATCCGATTTACCCAATTATTAACTAAGACCTGCAAAAAGGCCCAGAAGTCACTCTCTTCACCAATGCTTGGACAGTTAATGAGTGAAGAAAGCACAGATAGATGTATTTTGGAATCCCTTAGTACAGGTTGGGGCTTGTAGGTATTGAATTTGACCTGAGTCCTCAATGAGAATGATAAAATCTAGCCTTTTTATATCATTGGCCAGAGCTCACAGGTACTGTAACCAATAGCAAAGCCAAGGTGAGGATCACTATCTCTTGAGGCTGTTTTGCTGCTTTGTAGGATGCAGCATTTGTTCTAAACCAGTCACCAACAAATAATTCTGGTTTTTCCATACCCATAAATTTTAGGTCAGGTGTCAAAAATTAAATATAGGAGGAGCACAAAAATTTTGTTTCCTGTTTATGGGTCTTAGTATTTAATGTAAAAATGATTCTACCAAGTGAGCGACAAAGATTGTCTTAACTTTCCCTAGCCAAACTAAACTTTAGATAGGCTTCTTTCTGTTTCTAGTCTCTAAACTCTCTTTCTTTTGTGCATTTACTCCAGAAATTTGTAATTATTCATTCTTAAGCTGCTCCTTTGAGATGTAATTCTTAAAAATAATGAATGAATGAATGAATTAGTGAATGAATGAAACTCTTGCCAGTTTTATAGCCCAGGAATATCTTTCTCAAGGACCTGGAAGCCATCTCTTTGAAATGTAATCATCAAGGGGGGTATGGTCCTTCTGTCTACAGTTCTGTGACTGTGGAGGGTAGGCACCTTGCCTCATGTAGTAAAACTACCTCCAGAACACAACTTTCCTTTACATACAGTCAGCAAATACAGATGGCCCATGTTACCCCTACTCCAGCTCCTAAAACCTCTCTAATCCTTTTCATTCAGTGGAGTTAAACTCAGGCTGATTCTCCCTTACCACAATAGTCTTGAATAAAGTCTTCCTTGCTGTTTAACCTCATTTGATAGAATTTTTGCTTTGATGGGCAATTCAACTGTGTTTCCATTATTCTAGAAACCTGGATTGACTGTTAGCCATTACAGACTTCTCGGGTTAGGAACTAATAAACATAAAAAGGAAAACTAAAGTTGTTATTTTTGTTATCCAGATTTTGCTACATTGTACATGTGAGGAAGATTATGCCAGGAACTTGTGAGCTATTCTGCTCCTCCTCATAGTACTGTCATTCGGTCATAAACTTAATGAAAAAACTGTAGCAACCCAAAGCAAGCAGGACCACTGAAGGCTAAGATTACTTCAAAAAGAAGATTTGAGCCATGCTACAAGGTATAAAACACTGATAATCCAACGTGCATCCAGGTAATTAACTAGAACAGCTGAGGACAGAAGATATATAAACATAAGAAAAATGAATATGGAAAGAGTAACGAAGATTTTGCTCATTTTAACTACAGTTTAGTGACAAGATAAAGAAATAAGGGCAGTTAGCTACTCATAATTTCTCCCTTGCTCTGTGGGCCTCAGATTCACATTCATCCTTTTACTGCTGTCAGTTTTGAGTTAAGTTCTGCCTATGGGAAACATTCATGTGAGATTGAAAGAGGGAGAAAGAGAAAAATCATAAATTTCCTTTCTTATTTCTTCCTCTGGCAGGGGCTGTGTTTATAACAAGTGGAAACTGAAAGCACATATAAGCAATTTCACATATAATTATGAACCTATTAACTAAAAATATGTTAATAAATACTGCTAAATAAAATACTTTTGAATTAAATATGGCAACAAATTTAGTGATTAATAAAATCTGATCATGTATGATTCATGCCAAAAATCTAGTTATATTACAATAGTAACACAGTCAGTGATTTTTAATATAACTAATTATATTAAAAGAAATTTGGAGACATTTTATTATGTTAACAGGTGGTGCTAAATTGTTCTTTAGGAAGTAAAACAGCATTATTTGAAGAAAAATAGCTATTTAATTATGTGAGATACAGAATAAAAACCTAGAGAATCTGGGTGCATGTAGAACTACAAGGTATGAGGAAAGAACCTGGGTGGAAATTTCAATTCAGATAGGCTTGCTTCAGAGTCAGAGAAAATAGAAGACACTCAGGAAGTCTCCAAAACCCTAGACTCTCTAACACTGTGGAATTGCGTGGGATTAAAGTCAATTTTATTTTGTATTTCAAGGCCAACTTTATATTTGAGCTATAAATTCCCTTGGCTTACCATGAGTCAGTTCAACTAAGGTGTAGTTACCAGCCATATATCAAAATAAATAAATAAAAAACCTAGAACTCATGGGAGCAGAGATTAATGATAAATGGATTTGGACTACCTTAAGTCTAAGGAAATCTTTAGAATATTCTTTTAGATCAGTTTAATTGGCTTGGGTACATGTGTGGTATACACCTGTGAGTATACAACTACGTGGACTATGTACTGTTGGAGAGTGTTTTTATTAGGCAAAAGCTATGAATGCTGAATACAGAAGGAATTGCAAAAAAAACAATATTTAAATATGTGTCAAAGTAAACACTTTCAACATTTCAGAGGGGCATGGGCTGGTCTGATTACCCCATCTGCTTCAGCTGCGAAGACAGAATCACTTGGAGACTTAGATCCCTCTGTGTGATTGGTGATTATACAAACACTGCTTCTTCTCTAGAGGCTACAATATATCAGAAACTAGCAATTTGAAAGTGCAGTGTCAGGGAATGGGAGGAGAGTTTTAAATCCTGGTTCAACACGCAATAGTAGAGGAGTTTCACTCCTGGAGGCAAAAACATAGAAGAAAGTGATTGATAGAGTTTCTGGTCCTGCCACTAGTATTTAAATGTTATCTCAAGGTAGTCAAGACTCAGAATTGTGGCAGATTGCCTCATAAAAAAAGTTAAATGTGTCTTCTCTACTATGTTTAACCATGAACCAACACGAGATAAAAGGCCTCTGGATATATGAGATTAGACATAATTTTGCAACAAATAACACATAAAATTCTTTTAAGTATAGTATAGTAGAGCAGACTGGCTATAAGTAATTGAATGCTGGAGGGGTTTGTACTGTACTCTATAACAGAAACTCAAGCTTTCTCAAGAAAACTGAGAAGCCCTAATTTATCGGTGTTATCAAAATTATTTTAATATGAAGAAAATAGCAACCTTATTGTAGTGAACAAATGGACTCCCTTACATCTCAATTCCAAGAAAATGACATTTGGCTTGAGATTGAAAAAGAGAGGAATACCTGACCTGTGATAAGAAGTAAAAAGCAAGCATAATGACTCAGAGGTGAGACAAAGTAGGCATATTTGAGATTCGGGAAAACAACCAATATGTATAATGCTTGGTGAGCAAGAGGAGGTATAGGATGAGGTTGAAAGGTAAGCAGAGGACTAATCATGACAGCATTTGTATTTAGGTTTTGTTGAGGATTCAGTGGAAGCCACTGAAGGATGTTAAGCAAGACAGCTGAAATCGTCGATACATGAAGGTGGGGGTGAGGAACCGGGAACTCAATAGTTGAAATAATGATGATAAGACTACAACGCTGGCGGTATTTGTCTCAGAGAAGCTGACAAGTTTGTAGGAGAGAGGAGACTGTGAAGTCCAAACACTCCACAACTTCAAGTGCTTTAAGGTTTGGGGGACCGGGGATCTCTTGTTGAGCAGACTGCAGGAAGAAATATGATGTCTTCAGGCGACAATCAGTTTTAAATTGAGATAAATTTGTGAAAGGATAGGGAAGTTTGCAGATAACAAAGTATCATACTATCTAAAAATCATAGTTTCCTCAGTCAAAAAGTAAAAATTTCAAAATCACAATTCAGATGAAAAAACAACTAAGAGAGTCCTGTTCCCAATATGTCATAAAGATGTCATTAAATAACTTCCTCTCTTCATGTCATCCTGATGGGTTCTGAGCTATGTCTCATTGCCTTGGTTATTGAAAGACAGTCACTGTAAAAAACAAACAAACAAACAAAAAACAAAGACCTATACTCTGCAAATACTCTGTAAGAAGAATGATTAGTAGATGTGTGTAATGCTGGTACCCAAACAAAGAAAAAATGTGATTTTTTTAACTTTTAAATTTTAATACCTAATGTTTAGAGAGGTAAGGTGATGAGTTACACAGAGCATCCTCATTAACCTTTTATATCTTTTATACAGCTACGGAATCAATAAATATGTAAATAAATGTTTTAATGCTTCATGGAGACTATAGAGAGACTGCAATGATCAGGGAAGTTAACAGAATAAAACAGATACATTTGAGTTTTGCTGCCATTTATTTATATTATTATTTCTATTTATTTATTATAATTTTAAATTTATTTAGAATTTAATGATGATGCCTGTTTTTAACAAAGCTCCAAATAAAAGCAGCAGTACTTCTGCTAAAAAAATTATATGACCCTCAAAAGCATAAATTGTCCTTGAGCCATTTTTCACCTAAAAAACTTGAAATAAAATTTGTAACCTATGTAACAAATATGTCTTAAGTTGAAAAAAATTAATTCTTATATGTCATTCTGAAAATAACTTTGGAAATTGTCTTTCTAACCTGGCATCAAGGTACTCAATGTGTATCCTCGGAAATAAATATGCAATTTAAATAGAATAATCACAACATAACTAATTTCCAGTGGAGACTAAAGCAATGCCACACTAGGAAAAACACTCTTAGTAATATCAATCACAAAACAATGCTAACAATACAAAATTACAATTACAGAAGTTGCAGCACATTTCAAGTAGCTTAATTTTAGTTGTGGAGCAAAATCGAAGCTAATGTTAAAATTCGTCTCATTTTACTTGATGAACTTATTCCCTTATTGTAAATAACCTACGAGTTTACAAAAGAGATATTGATTTATGTTTAATCAAGGATAAATTATCATTTTAATTAAAAATGCTTTAAATAATGTAATTAATTGAGAATTTTATGGTCTACTAAAAATTCCCAAGATTCAAATCCTGAGCTGCCAAAATTTAATAGAAATGAATTTTTTATTGGATGGCCTGCTCCTGAGGATTCCTTTAATTCTTTGGGGTCCATATCTGTCCAAAGCTTCTCTACTTAAGAGTGTGATAAAGACTCCACTGCAGGCTTGAATTCATTCTTCACAGTGCGTTTTATTATTCTAGCATCAATTTGGGTATTGCAATTAGTAGAAGTATTCTGGGGTCCCTTATGAGATATAAATTAAAATAGATGATCAAGCATACCATAGCATCTATTTGTAACCATACCATTAGAAATTTTTATAAATTTAATAGATTAAAGCAGATCCTTGTCATATTATTATGAATAATCATTTCCTCATTATATCTGTCTTTCAATTTCTAGTAAAAATAAACGATTGGTACATTAATAATTTCTGAGTAATGTAATGCTGTTGCCTTTATCATTGTGATATGTACTGTTTATGAAAAGAGGTTGTTAGTCTTTCATTATCTCACTAATGATAATTTTTAACAATTGATTTCATACACATTTTAAAAACCAACATATATATATATTCAAATAAATCACTCATTTCTTATTGTGAATTTATAAATCATTAATTCCTCCTTTCTGAAAAATTACTCCTTTATAATAACATCTGCTCCTCTTGAAAAATGTCACTATACCACTTTCTCTACCTCTTTCTTGTTGCTATATGTTGACTTCTTGGTGATTTACTATCCTTAAATAAAAATTTTGTTCCTGACTCAAATTTTTTTTTCTAATTTGATACCATTATTAGCAATTTTATATACTAAGTAAAATAAACATGAGAAATCATCCCAAATCCTTAACTCTTGTTTCTTTAGCACATCACTGCTACCCACTGTCTAATTACTGTATCCTAGATTGTGCACTCAATCCCCCTCCCTTCTACAAATCATAAGCCTCTTCAATTCTAAACCATGTGGCATCACCTTTTGGAGCACTATTCAAGACTTTTCTGGCTTCAGCACTTCTTGTCTAGACTTGATTTATTGCTTATCATAAAATTCACTCACTTGCCAATGCTTTCAGATCGCTTGTGTATCTTACATCATATTTTACCACATTAAAAATAATTCTAGATAGTCATAACAAATGCCTCTTTACTCTGCATCCAAGCTTTTGAATATCGGTTAATAAAACACACAAAAGATGAGACTATTTTCTCATCCATTCATGAGAATTTCTGTTCCTTTTTGGTTATAATTTCCAGCTTTTGATAAAAAATTTTTATACATTTTCTTTTGTACTCTTACCTCCAATTCATTATCCTCTACCATCTTATCTAGAAAAGAAGTGTTTAGTTGTTATCGCCTTATCTTCCTATGACCAAACCCAGTGTATTAGTTTCTACTGCTAACAAATAACCACTTAGTGGCTTAAAATAACATAAGTGCGTTCTCTTACAGTTCAAGGGTTCATAATAGCAAAAGTGTGTCATAAGAGACTAAAATGAAGGTATCAGCTGGACTACATTCTTTCTGGCAGCTCTAGGGAACAAAGTTTTCTTATCTTTTTCAGTTCCTAGAGGCTCCCTGCATTCCTTGGTTCATGAGCCTCTTCTACCAATGACATTACTCTGACCACTTCTTCCATCTTTATATATCCCTTTTTATCCTGACTCTCCTACCTCCCCTAGGGACCTTATGATCACATTTTGATCCATCAGGATAATCCAGGTTATTTTACATTTCAGGAATCTTAATTTAATCAGATCTTCAAAGTTCCTTTTGGTATGTAAAGTAACATATTCACAGATTTGAGGAATCAAGCCATGGGAATTTAGGGTGGGTAGCATCATCCACCCTATCTATCATACCTACAATCCTACCTGCATGTTTACCACTGCTCGTTTTTCCCTCCTAGTATAACAGAAAACCTTTTAAAAAATATACTTTCACTTATCAAAAAATAATCACTCCTCTTGTACCCTGTTCTTTGGATCATTTCCTCTAGCTCTCAGAATAACATTGCTCCTTAATTTATTCTTATTTTCCTTATAGCACCAATCATTATTTTATTCAGAATTAGTCCACTTACAAAATTAGATATGAAAATAACCCCCCCTCCACAAAATGTCAACACCAATAGCAAAACTCACTCACACAGCCCACATCAGTTACTGCTGCTCTAATCTACTCCCTTTTGCAAAAGCTATATGTGCATCCTATTTCTCTTATTTTCCACTCATTCTAACTCACCTCAAACTGACTCATGTTCCCCACTTTTCTGTAGGTATTGTTCATGTTATAGTCAACAAAACCCACCATTTATTTAATGACATTAAAAGAAAATAAAATAAATTCTCTCATCTTTCTTTTAAGATAGCATTTCCACTTGTTCCTATTTGAACTCACTGCTCATTCTACCTTCACTTCCTTTTCCTATCTCCTATTTTCAGCTTGATCTGAAAGGTCAACATCCTCTAATGTCTTGTCCTTGGCTCTGTCCTATACCTGCACTCCTTGTCCAGGCAATATCATCTAAATCCAGGGCAGAGGTCTTTCCTATTACAATCACTATCATTATCATCAGGATTTTTATGTTAGATTCCTCCAGACTTCAAAATCAAACTTCTTACTTGGTGTCTCTATTTGTCTTTCATTAATATCTAAAACAATAGAAAAACTTTTATAGATTCTTTTCAAAATAGTTGCAAAGTTTTAGACACTTCCACCACTATGATTTTCATCCATGCAGACACATTTCGTCTCCCAGACAATTAGTTAGCCTCTTATATGGTCTCTCTTCTACTTTCTCCCCTTCTTCAGTCCTACTTCTATCAATAGCCAGGTGACTAACTGCTTAAAATATCAGCAACGGTATAAGCCTTTTTTGGATCAAAATTATCTAATGTGTTCCTATGTCAGACTATACTTCAAGTCCCTGCTATGTGGTCGGTAAAAACAGAACATACACTATCTGGTGCCTCGTCTAATCAATTTCTATACCTATCACCACCAGAATCCTAATGCAGGCCTCTTGACTTCCTAGCTTGTTCTTGAACACATAAGCTTTATACTTGCTAATTTCATTTCAGAGAATGTTCTTCTATAGGTGTCGGTAAGCCTTGTTCCTTTAATTCTTTATCCTCTCTTTATTTTTTTTTTATCATCACTTAAAATATTAACTATTTATTAGTTGACTCTATGATTCCTCCTGTAGAATGTACAATCAATGATGGTACGACTTTATATCCTCAGTGCCCTGGCACCAGTTTAACTCATCTGTTGAATACATGAATATATTCAAATCCCGAATATATTCAAATCTCAAATCTCTGGCACTTAGTAGTTATACAACTGTTGACATGGTAATTACCATGCATAGCCCCAGTAATATTACATCTGAAATTTAAATAACAGTAAAGCCTAGTATCACAGCACTGGAAAGAGGATTATGTAAGATAAACTATATAAAGTATTTAATAAATATAAATATATAAAGCAGTTAATAAATTTTAGCTTGAATTACTTTATCCGATCTTTCTGGTTTCCTACTCCAAACATGCTTAACATTGTCCTTACCTATCATTTATAGAAAGAGAAATAGTCTGCTTTATTTTGTACATTTAGTCTCCCCAAATCAGTTTGTTCTGGTCCACTAATCTAGTCCTGGGGAATTTAGAATAATCATTAAGGATAACATACATGGTTAAAACTCAAAGAGTTCATCCTTCTTTTCTCTCTCTCATTCATTCTTGTTCTACTTGATGTGCATACAAAGCCTATAAAACATAGAGCCGTGTGTCCAAAATATATAAAAGCATTAAGCAAGAAAATTCTTATTCTAACATTTTTTTTAGAATTACATGTTAGCATAAGGTAACTAAACAATTTCATTTTATCTTCAAAGTTTAAGTTATTTTTCTCAAAATAACTTATCACCTGAAATTCCCAGATGTCTGACATCTGCTTATGTCTTTTTAAAAGACCCTTGAAAATGATGAATGTGCATCGACTAAGGTAATTCTTCTATTATAATGTGCATATTGCACAATCAAGCATTTGAACTGATACTCTTCTCACTTGACAACTAATTTAATTCATGAGAACATGATGAAGTGTAAAGATTGATTGCTTGTATCACAAATTTATAAGAAAGAAAAATATATACGCTAATTAAATTTTTCATAACATAACTCCAAACAAAAGTAAATAAAGATAACTAGAGATCCGTGAAAGAGCAAACAGAAAAATTATACCTCAAACTGTATAAATGTAAAATGAAGTCAAGTTAAAATATGTTCACAACTATCTCTATTTGTCAAGAGAACATTGCATAAATGCTAGAGTTGATGAAAACTTACCATTTTATTAAATACCTCACTTCATAGTCTTTATTTCTACACACAAAAAATTCAGCATGCAATTAGTTTTGTTAAAGTATATTTATTAAAATGTTGAGACAAGAAAGGTAACTATATAATATATATAAAATATACATAAATATATATACATTTACATATATTTTACTTTTTAAAATAAAACTTAAGTCAGAAAAATAAATGTGTTTCATAATATCTTAAGCAATATTACTTTCTAGATAAACCCATGTATCAGTTGTATAGATGTTTATTCTATTTTAAATAAAAATTTTCTGTTGTATCTAGAGAATCAAATAAGAAATATTTATAACATTATAGTTTATCATGAGTAAGAAATTTCATAATAAAAATTACGGGTGTTTTATAGAAACAAATTAGGTAATGTATAACTTATTTGCATATTTTTATAAATAAAATAATTTCTATAAAGTTGACTTTTGGTCATTTAAGACCTGATCATTTGTTTTCAAGGCACCTCAGCTGTTCTGAAAATTTTTGGCATCAGGAATTTTGATTCAGTTTTGGCTCTGGCCCTTGTGCCTTGGGGTGATAGACTGTGGGTGACCATCCAACTGCATCAGCAACATCTGGAGCTCAAGTCTCCACTGAGAAAAAACAGCAGGGCAAGGCCAGCAGAAATGATGCCAGATGTGCTATAATTATTGTATTTGCAAAAGAAGTTGGTTTCATGTACTTCATCACTTTTAACACTATTTAAAAATCTGGTAAAAATTTGGTGCTTTATTAAGGGTCTTTGGTAGTATTAAAAATCTATATAAATTCACCAGTAATAAAAAAAAAAAGTAAATGTGCTATTAGTATCTACATTTGTAAAAGAATAAACAGCAGATTGTTAGATGAATAAACAGCAGATTGTTAGATATCATTTAATTCACCAAATGACCACTACTAAGAAGAACTGACTGATAGTATGGTTTTTCCTGTTCCTTTGCTTTAAATCAATCATTGTTAATGCCTAAGAGCACAACAGAAAGGTAATTGTTAAGATAAAGCACGAAAAAAAAAATGATGCAATTAATTCTATTGCAAACTTTTCAATAGTAGTAGACACAATCATATGAAGGTACATTAAAGTGCCACAGTTGTCATAGAGTCCAGAAGTTACAAATACTAGTATATGCAGAGAAGACACTATGGTAGGCACAGTCCATTATCTGGTCAAAATGGGTTTACAACCACCTTTTCTTCCCTGACTTTGTTCAAGGCAATGACGCGTCCAGCTTCAGACAACAGAATTAAAAGCAAGTGTGCTGGGGAACTTTTGGCAAAACTTTTATTTCCTTACAAAGGTCCAGGAGGGGAACTTTATCCTGCTACTCTTACTGTTATACTACCTGAAATACAGATTTGATGCTAGAGATTGTGGTAGTACTACTGTAATCATGAGGTGACAAAGGGATGGCAAAAGACCAAAGGCTAGAGTTGTAGAAGAGAATGAAAGAGAAAGAACAGATCCTGGATAATTTGCGAACAAATTGATGCCAGCAACCACCCCCTCTAGCCTTCTTGTTAAGTGGGATAATAAATTTGCATAGTTAAGCCCCTATTAATTAGATTTTTTGTTACTTGCAGCTGATAGCTTTTCAAGCTGAAAAATAAAATATAAACATCTTGTAGTAAAAAGACTAAAGTAATTTAATAAATATTAGTGATAATTACATAAAATGATTAAATAAACCTGACTCTATCTCTATCTATCTATCTATCTATCTATCTATCTATCTATCTATCTATCTATCTACCTATCATCTATCATCTATTCATCCATCTATTAGTATGCAATAATATTAGGAGGCATATTTAATCACATTTTTTTAATAAAGAATGGAGATTTTGCTTGAGGTTATGATGCTATAGTCACATGAATAAACAGGATATTTATATTCTTTTTTAAAATTAGTTTTATTGTTCCTCATTTAATCTATAGATGAGTGAATGAATCATGAGGCAGCAAGTAAAATATTTTTCAAAAAAAGGAAAGAAAACAGAAAATGTAGAGAATATAGAAGAAGCAATATGATATAAAAGCTATTAAGTAAAGAAAAATTGATAAACTAGAATTTAAAAAGCATAAGAACCATGATATATTTTAAAGAATATATTGAAAATAAAATTTAATATTATACTATTTTATGTTACAATGGTAATGCATTGTTTAGAAGTAAATATCTTAAATAATATTAATAGTAATAATATGGATACAAATATAAACATAAATAGACACATAAATGTAAATATATTTATTTCTGAATGATTCGACCCCAATGACATATGTATTTCACTTTACATTGTTCATGGGCAAAAAAAGTTTGCATTCAGTGATCTTTAAATTTTCTGTCTTCTAAATTTTGTTAGGTCATATTAAATTATTTCTGACTGGGAAACAATTTTAATAATATATGTGTTATAGAATCTACACCTTTCTCTACATAGGTAAAAAGAGAGAAACACTAATACAATTTCCATACTTCTTGAGTATACAATGAAGTTATTCTTTCCTGAATGTTGGTATTCCTAGAGATAGAATCACATATACTTATAAACAATTCTTTAAATGAAATGATTCAAATAAATTTTGTCGGTAATTCAACAACTAATAATATAAATAATTATCGAAATTGGGCTTGGTTATGTGAATAATAATTCGATAATAGTTTATAATGGAGACTTCATAATAATCATTCAAGACTTATTATGACCCATGTCTTGAATGATTATTAAGAAGTTATGAAATGTTAATAAATACATGGTATACAGTTGAAATCAAAATACTATTTGTTTCTTTGTTTGTTTTCATTGAATCTGCTCTTCTCTGGGGCTGTGAGGCTCTGAGTTTGTTTCTCTCACCTTTTCTTGTAGAGTCTTTGTGCTTCCTGACTGGTGTCTCCTTTAAGGTATTGCCTCATAGGCCATTGCTCAAAGTCATCTTTTTCTCTTTATTGCTCCCTTCCTCATAGCAAAATTGATTACTCCTATCTCTCACTCCCTTAGTTCCCTACATTATACTAGGAAAACAATGAACAAAACGACTTTTCAGATCTTTATTACATAGGATGCATTACTATTGTAATTTCAGAGGTTTTGTAGAGAATACATGCACCTTAAGAGTGGAAGAAATGCCAGGAAATGTGGTGACACAAATGTGCAATATACATTATGGCAAGACATAAATACACCTCAGATGAAAGCGGCAGGTTTTCTAGAAATAGTGAATAAAGAAACAGCAATAAAAAGTGTTATCTGAACTCTCTTGACTGAATCATGTTTGCTGATTATACGTTCTCCCCCATTTAGTGATACATTTGCAATTTAGTATCTTGAAAATAAGCCTGACTATGCTAATAGTAATGGCAGCATACCATTTTGAGGGCTGTATACAAATTGGGCATCGTAACAAATGTCCTACATGAATTATGTCACTGACTCTTAAAAAGTACGATATGCGATAGGTATCTATATTTTCAAAGTGAGAAAACTAAAGTGTATAGAAAGTGGCTGAGATAGGGTTAAAATA
The DNA here is from genome assembly GCF_902729225.1 of Pteropus medius. Classification (NCBI taxonomy): domain Eukaryota; kingdom Metazoa; phylum Chordata; class Mammalia; order Chiroptera; family Pteropodidae; genus Pteropus; species Pteropus medius. Next base: position 3,330,963 of record NW_024340848.1, read on the forward strand.
CATTCACTTGTGACTTTGAAGGTCATACTCTTAACCTACATAATGTGTCTACAACATTGCCACAGATTTAGGCACAGCATTACACATGGAAAACTTGACAGACAAGAAAATGTGCTTGGAGATAGAGGGGAATGTTTTTGCTAACTCACAATAAAACCTAAAAAATCACTGACATTTTAGTGGTTCCCAGGAATTGTCAATTAAATGAATAGATGATGAAGTACTTAAATATAAAAGAAGATGCCAAATTACAACCATCAAATTCACTCTTGTTTGCTATCTGCTAACCTGGATCCCAGATTGCAGTGGTGGGGTTGGGGTAAGGCGGGAAGGGAGAACGGCAACTAGAAGTGACTAGAATAATAGGATAGAAGCATCATCGCTAAATTTTGTCCTGGCTATCATGGAAGTTTTATTTCTCATTGGGCTTAAGAAAGTATATTTTTCGTATAATGGTTTATTTCCAGTTTCAGTGCCTGGTTTTGTTACTTATTGCCAAGCCCCTAGCTAAGTATGAATGGATACTTATATTTCTTTTTCTCTTTTCTTGTTATATACTCTGAGTTCAATATACTGATAAATTATTTGAGTGATATCACCTTTTTGGGGGGCATGGGATGGGGCACATTTTAATTCGAGAAGCATTCAGGAAGAAAATTTAAAATGATTACAAGAAGTATTCCCCAGTGAATGAGGTTATGGTCTCCTACAAAAGCAGGTAAATGCCAAAATCACCTCTATTAGTTCAAGGAAGAGAATGCAATTTTCTTTCCTCATTTTTCTGTCTTTTCAATATGAAAATGAAATTGGAGAGTGGACTCATCATAACACAAAGTTTCAGATCTCTGAGTGTGGGTTTACAGGGTAAAACTACTCAAAGACTGAGCAGGGAATAAAGCGACAAAGAGTTGCTCCTATACCTATACTGTGTGTAAGGGCATAAAACAAAGGTCTCCTGTTTTGGAGACAGAGAAGAACTAGGCCAGGAGGAATCATCAAAATTATGTATTGAAATCCGTAAAAATACTTGAACAGCATAGTCTAATTCCCAAAGTCTCATCTCTCTGCACATTAAAACACACACATACAAACACCACTTTATGTTGCCCATAGTACTGGGCTGCTTCCTAATTCTAGGTTTGCTATCCATTCATTACTTATTACTTGCATTACCAAGACTGCAATGAAATGACTTACATACGTTCTTATAGTGCTATTACTTTTCCACACGTTTGTGCGATAGGATAGATCTCTAAGTCATATTAAGAATTCTTTTACTATAATCCAATGAAGTTTTCTTGTTTTTACAACAAATAGCACTAGAGAATGTTACTATCATTGTATTTTCTTAAAAAAAAAAAAAATTAGCAGCTTCCAATCACCTAGATAATAAAGTTCTGAAATATTAACAGTCTTCAAAGTCCTAAGATACCCCAAACTCAGAAACCATTTCTAGCCTCTTCTCCAACAAAGAATACCCTAAATGGCTTCAAACACATTACTGTTCTCTTACAATTCACTCTCATTCACTCATTCATTCATTCATTCATTCAGTAAATATTTATTGAGCCTTATGTGCAAGATGTTGTCACAGAAAAATAAGCAATAAATAACAAAACAAAACAAAACAAAACAACAAACCCTTCCTTTTTGGAGCTTACATTGCTATCAGAGAAAATAGAAAGTTAATATTATAAATAAACAAATTATGATGTATGTTAAAAGTAAAAGGTACTAAAAGGAAAATAAAACTGAATAAGAACATGTGAGTAGTTCTAAGAATGAGCGTGTTGGGAAACATTTTTTCTAACAATATCTTAGTCCAAGAGGTGACATTAATAAGGAGACTCCACTTTTAATACTTCTCTTCTGCAACAAACATGCTGAAAATTGTTTCTCCCTGCAAACTGTGTTTCCAAATTTGAACACCTTCCTCTCCCTCAGGCTGCCTTTTTAGCCTTTAAGCATTGATATTTAATGATATCTGCCCAAGCTCTCTTAAATTGTCTTATCACTAGAGCTTCAGTGATCCTTATCAGTGGATGACATCCACATTTATTATATGTGCCAATAACTCTTCCTGGGCTATCACCCCATATACCTTAGTAGCTGCCAAATATACCCATCTGAATGTCTCAACAATATCTCAAGCAATTTCTAAAACTAAATTCCAATTATTACTATGAAAGTACTACCCCCCAAAAAAGAAAATTAGAAATAAGTGTTATTCATCCTGAAGCACAAGCCAGAGAATTCGATGTCCATTTACCCATCCTTCCTCCTCACAAACCACAGTCAATATACAAAGTCTAAAATATTAGATTTTCTTCGCCATTTCTATAGCTGACCTCTTTGTGTTTCTCATGCTGATCTCTGTGAATCTACTCTGGTCCTCTCCAACTCATTATACACAGGAAGACCCAAAACATTTTTAAACCGATAATTTTACTCACTTGTTTAACATTGCTATTGGCTTTTTATTACTATTTGGATAAAAAAACTCATTTTTTCAAAAGGTTTGAAGTCCCAGGGATGTGATCATTGCCTTCCTCTCTGTTCTGATTTACAGCTAATCTGCTCTCAGTTCCTTCTGTTCAAATCACACTGACTTTGCTTCGGTTCCACTAATGTTTGGTGGTTTCTCTCATCACAGGTTCTTTGTACATTGTTTCCCTTCTTTCTGTATTACTTCTTCCTTTTACAGCCAATTCTTTGATAATGAACATTAGGCTTTCTAACTTTATTCAAACACCAGAATTTAGGGCAACTATAAATTTCCCTAAGATGCAGCTCCTCATACCCCATTCAAAATCAGGATATTTTTCTAACTTATTTTTCACAGCATCCCTTTGCCTGCCTTTAGAACATATCTCAATCTAAAGCTGTATATTTATTGTTATTTATTTTTCTTAATGCTGGTTTATCCGTTAGACCAAAAGTTCCATACAAACAGGACTGTACTTTTTGCTCACCATTTTGTTCTCAGCATCTAGTAATATTCCTATAAAATCTTATAATGTTTGTTAAATGCGTAAGTGAAGAGATAAGTTAGTTTGCCTCTGCAATTTTATGAAAACAATTTAAACCATTTGAAAAATTTCCTTAACTTCTTATTGAAAATCTTTGGATCAATCCAAAGGATACTGTTTCTAGAAAATTAAGATAATTGAATTGTCCAAATCAAAAAAAAATAGAAATATTAAAATATGTTACTATGGACTTTGTGGGCAATATTTAGAATGCTGTGGCTTCTGAATAATCCTTACGTATTGTACTAAATACAGAAACAATCTGCGAGTTACTTATACATTTTTGTAACTAGATCTAAAATTATGCTTTAAAAACATCTTAAAAATAACAGAACTTTGTTGATTTGAATTATTATTTACTGTGACATTCTGTGTATAGAATTTTCTTATTTAGTCTGTATTACCAATGAGTCCTACCTTAACAATATTATCACAAGTACTTTTTTTTTTTTTTAAGTAGAGGTTATGAAGCATCTATAACTCTTAGAACCTTTGTGATTTTTCTTCAGAGTACCTTCTGAAGTCAAAGGTCTCCAAAAGCAAAGATAGAAGCTATAGACGGACTCAGTAGGGAAGCAACTACACAGAATGAGTTGAATTATACCATGGGAACCAGCTTTGAAGATAGTCTCTCTGGGTCAGGTTGGAGTACAGTGTTAATGTCAAACAACCATCCACACAAACTAAGTTCCTCTGTGACTTCAGCAGTGGTGTATGTTCCCATTAAAGTAGTCAATTATGAGTTCCTCATAATGATTGAGTCCATTTATATAGATACTAATCTATTCCAAAAGAAAGTTCACTAGTTATGATGGACTTATAACCTTTAAAAGGAATCACACTATGCCTTTTATCATTCTCTATTGCCCATTTCCACATGTCTTTGCAGTCAATGTAATTGCCTACTGTAGAATCAGGATTGTGAATAAAAAATAAAATTCTGGTGTTGAATGGCCTGCCTGATTCTGGAATGAAGCCCTGTATTTTCTTTATCAGAAAATATGCTATTTTTATAAATATAATTAGTCAATTGAGTTACTTTTACCTAAGGAATTCCAAATAAAAACAGATACTATCAAAATATCATATTTCCAATCCAAAGAAAGATTAGTATCCAAGAACGGAAGGGAAGAAACCATTAAATGCTTTATTAATTACAAAGATTAATTACTTGGTGGTTGAATTAGCAAATGACTAATATTCTTAGAGAAAGAGTTCAATATGAATAGAAAGAGTTATAATTTTTAAAAGCTAGATAACTCATACTAAGAAAATAATTTATATGAATTAAAGGATATTTTATGAGTTTAAAATTACAGTGGTGATAGTAGTACATAATTTCATTATAGCTAAGAATGGGAGAAAAATGTGAATTATGTTTATTAGAAAAGAGAAATAATATTTTAGCTTAAGAAAAACAATACTGGACAGAAATGTCATGAAAGAATTTATATTTTAATACACCTGCATTGTTGTTCTATTCCTGTGTTACATAATTGTAAATCTAGTTTCCCAGTGTCGATGATCCATCATATAAATTGACTTGGAATATAAATGATGTTCTCCTGATATTAGTAAAATTTGATGTATGTTTTAGCTATTAATGTATATGTATATATACATTATATATATATATATATACACACAGCATCTTTGTAATGATTAGATACCATAATAAATCTTATTTTACTGAAAAAAATCAATGCAAATTTATTTTCAAAAATTGAAATATATTGAGTTTATCCAAATTACTTTTTATCATTTAAACATTTAAAAAGCAAATAAAGCAAAACTGCAGTCTAAAGAAATGTCTCTGTATTTTTCCTTGAGTATTGTGGTAAATCGTCTCTACAAACATTTTTAGAAATAAACACTTTAACTTGTTTGGGAATCTTGCTATTGTAATATACTGAGAATTTTGTTCAGATGCTTGGGAAGTTTTCTTTAAGTCAATGAGTTCATATTCTGCTGACTTGATTATTGTTCTTGAATATGCCCATTCCTGTTTCAAATCACCATCATAACTACATAATATAAATGTCTTGTTAGGCCCCAGTTTTACTACCATGACTTCTTCCATCTGTCTATACCCACCAAAAGCTTCTCATTGCATTTCAAATAAACCCCAAATTCCATGACATAACCCAGAAGACAATACCTGATTGTGACGATTAGTTTTATGTGTCAACTTAGCTAGGACATAGTACCTAGTTATTTAATCAAACACTAGTGTAGGTGCTGCTGTTAATCTAGATGGTTAACATCTACAGTCAGTTAACATTAAGTAAAGGTAGTTACCTTTAGTAATGTAAATGGGCCTCATCTCATAAGCTAAAAATCCATAGGAGCAGAAAGTGAGGTTTCCTGGAAAACCATTCTGCCTCAGTTACAGTATCAACTCCTACCTAAATAGGACCTGATCTGTCCTACAAATTACTTTCTCCACAATTGCATGAGCCAATTCCTTAAAATCGGTTTCTTTATTGTGTGTGTACTCATACACACACCCCCATTGGTTCTGTTTTCCCGAAAAAGCTGACATACAATAATCTGACTCTGTACTCTCTTCAACCTCAATTCCCACCACCCTCTCCGTTAGGCAATCTACTTGAGGTACAACTGACTTGGATTTCACATTCTTGAACTAGAATTGCTTGTATTTTTTCCCTCTGGTGTTCAAGTTCCTAATTCGATCATTATTGTATCAGATTTTCTTATCTCTTTTAGAATTCCATTTTTTCCCCCTGAAAACTGCAAGCTAAAAATCTTCTTGTTGCAAATAGGATTTACTTAAAATGACATAGAGTTAGGAATTTCAGATTTTTCCTTTTTATTATTAATAATTCTATATATCCTTCAGGTATTTTAATATTTTCTTTTTAATTGCTAGATATATATACACATCTCTCTCTATATGTACACACATACGCATAAATATACACATATATGATACATATATGTGTATATATATTATATATGGTATATATGTTACATATATATACACACACACACATATATAACAGGATATTAAAGACAAAAGATTTTAGAATAAAATTGCATTCGGAAGCAACTTCCTTGAAAACATTATCTATGACCTAGATGGATTCCCCTGTCTTTTTGTGTGTCTATCATCTTTATCATCTTCTCTCTCTTTTTTTTTTTTTTTGCAACATTATTTAAAAAATAACAATGATTTAAGTTAAAACAAAAATATTTGCCTAGCCTGGGTCTTGATTTTACTCACTCCTTGTTTATCTGGTTTTCATATGAAATAAGTGAAGTAATATTTCAAGATTCTAGATATCGCTTTGCTTTCCTTATATTTTAGCAGAGCTTTTCATTTAAGTTATTAAGTATGCTTCGTCATTCAAAATTAATGTTACATATATACTTAATATTGTCCACACTTGTTTAGCAATGTTTATTTCCTTTGATTGTCATCATTTTTGCCATTCTAAACATTTGATTTTCTTTCCCAAGAGAAAGGATAATATATCAAAAATCATAATGTTCTTCTAATATTTTATTATCACTGGACTGTTTACTTAATAGGAATATTTTCCTGCTAAAAACTAACAACAATATAAAAATCCATAAGTGTTTATAACTGAGTCTTTCTGTTCTCTCTTGTTCTCATTTCTTTCTAATTGAAAACCATTCTTCTTTGGAAATAGGATATTTACTCCTTAATAGGCTTTCTCCTCCTGCTGTTTATTCTTTAGCTAAAGTCATAATCCCACATTTGTGACATTATAATCATCCCTACAGTCACTAATTGTTCTAAAATGCTACTTTAGGTGAAGATATACAGCAGGGAGTCAGTGAACTACTAAAAAACAAAGACACTTTTTTTCAACTCTGCACATTTTTTTGTGTGTGAGGAAGAGGACAGTTCTCAAATAGAGGTTGATTACCTGCATTGCTTCAAATTGTGTTGCTTTTTAAGTTTCAATAATAGGTCATGATTCTTAACTTACTTTTTAATGATAATTATAATAGAGTTTTAATCATTTTATCTGGTGACAAAGTGTAATTAATCATTCTGCACTTCTTTTGTGTTGTAGAATACAATCACTGTTTTTGTTGGCCCAGTGGTACAAAATTCCTAATTACTTCCTGAATATAATTATTTGAGATGATTTTGTTGTAGGGACATCCTGATGAAAATAAACTATAAAATAAAATCTGTGGAAATAACTTGGATTTCATAATTAGAGTCATATTTGAAGAAAATCATTGATGACATGTTGGATTTCTCTTTGATACAGACTCTGCAAGTTGTAATAACATATAAATTTATATACATTTAATATAACTTAATATAAAAACAAATCTGACTCCAGAAACAATGAACAATGATATATTTTATTTTAATTAAGTCTTCTCTAAAAGAGCCTTCATGAGTTTTCATTTAGCACATTTTTTTTAGAAAGCTTCTTAGAATTCTTCTCCAGACTTTCTTGCCTCTTTCCTATATCCCACAATTATGAATGCATTTATCATTCCTCGATCTCTCCTATAAACAATAATAATACAGAGGATTTAGACAATAATTATATTTCCAAAAGGCATTCAAAATTTAATATTGCCTGTTACTGACTCTTTCAGTAACACCTCTCTTCTCTTCACTATTTCCTTTAGCTTCCCATGTCAGAGTGACTGTCCAAATATTGGGATTAAATTCATCCCTGCTTGCTGTCAGATCTAAGTGACCTAACAGCATTTTTTCTCCCATCATCGCATTTTCCTGTATGTATATATCTTGGATGTTTCATGTTTTTCTTGTACGTATTACTTTCCTTATGAAAATATTCATGATGGATAAAAGTTTTGTCCATTTTTATAGGATAATAATTCCTTTCTTAGAACATTGCTAAAATAAACAATGCATCATCCTATCAATGTCATACGTAGAGTAAGATATCACTAAATATTTATCCACCCAATCATTTGATTTATCAATTTAAGAATAACTCCAAACCTAATCTTAACTCTATCTTTTTTAATAACAGTAACAAATTAATTTAGAAATATAATTTCACAAGATGTCAAGACATAGTGGCCCTTGGCTATCCTTAAATGATAGAGAATCTTTTCTTCTGAGGCAATTACTTTTTTATCTATAAATGAAAACTTCCACTTATTCAATGAAGTAACTTTCTATTTTATCATATTTATATTTAAGTTTGTGAGCCTCCAATAAATTTAATCATTCTAAATTTGGATTAAGTTTCTAACCTACTGTATTTTCCATTACTGAATTTCCATATGGAACTTTATGCAAGTTACCTGTGTTGCTGCCTTCAGTTTACTCATCTGTTCTTTGAAAAAAATTATTCCATTAGAATGCTATAATTCTATTATAAATCTATAGCAACTTCAAAAATAATATCTGAGAAGAATAGAAATAAGAGGAGGAGACTGAAAGATATTTCATAGACTCTTGATCTTAGGTTGTAAAAGATCTGAAAGGATCAACCACACAATCCAACACCACCTTTATATGTTTGAATTATCTCAGTAAATGCCATCCAACCTGAGTGTTTTCACTGACAGGAAATTCAAAATCTTCCAAGTAGGCTAGTTTAAATTATGGATAACCAGTAGTTCTTTCATGCGATGAATTAATTTCTATCTCTTTATGAGTTCAATTATTATTACAAGTTCCTCTCACTGAGGCAACATGGTCTAATTTTTCAAGGAAATATATTCAAACACTTGAGTATAATTATTACAGGCCCTATAGTATTTCTCTTTTCTAAATTAAATACTGCTAGGTTCTTCAATTATTCCTGAAAATACATGATTAACTGTTTTAACATACTTCTCTGGATATACTGAAATTTATCAATGTTCCTCTAGGCTGTGGTGCTCATAAATAAACACATAACTGCAGCTGTGAGAATTTAATCCTGGGTCAGGTGAGACCTTACATTCTTTGAATGGCCATGATCTTTTAATTAACTTTGTTCAAGGTGAAAACACATTTTTATAACAACCCAAGCCCATGTTTAGTTTCAATATAGGCAATGCTAAACTTCGAATGTTCTTTGGAAATATAACCATTGCCTAAATCTTCTGGATTCTTATTGTTTAGTAATAAGTATCTGATAATTACTGAATGTAGCTTCAAAATCTCCAGGTTTTATATGCATTGAATGGAATTGAAAGTTAAGCGTTAATTAAATTCTAAGAAGACATGGATTGAGAAAGATTTGAAAAGGGGAGGTGATAAATAGACAATGGAGAAACAGAATCCAATTACAACCTAGATGAAAGTGTAATTCAAATATATGCTGGAATCAGGAGAGGAATAGGAACAATGAGGACTATTTGGAGAAAGAATCAACAATCATGGTGTTGTGCTTTCTAGCCAGATCAACTAAAGTGGGAACCCTTTCACTGGTGAGTAAAAAATCAGTACTATAAAAGACAACTCTTGAAGAGAGTTGAAACTCATTGCAATAGGACCTAGGAAATAATCTTTACTCATATTCCCTTAAGTTTAGCCTGCATGCCATGAACTATTTTGACATTGGGGAATGAGACAGAAATAATGCAAAGTTCTAGTTCAAAGAGATTCACAAACCAACAAAGATCATTAAAGCATTAACTTACTATAACAGAACCATGGACATGAAAGTTGGGCTAATTAATGAAAAAACAGTAAAGATTGTGCCTTTCTGGAAGTGAAACCATATAAAATATTGTCTTGACATTGATAAAAGTATATTTTAAATGTGTTCATATAAAATTTCAGGGTACATGGAAATAGAATATAAGTACTATATAATTACTTCAAAAATGAAAAGTACAATAAAAAAATAAAATGGCCAGCAAGAATAAACCATTTTTTGAAATAGGAAGAATAAAAACAAAAAATATTAGTCACCACCTTAAACATGAATGTTTTCACTTCCCTTGTCAAGGAATCAAAGTGAGCAAGGTTAAATTTTTATTTTCACTATTTACAAGAAACTTGCCTAAATGTAAAATGGCACTTGAAGGTTAAAAGGAAGAAAGAGGATATATATTTCAACGAGTTAATGTTAACAAAAGCCAACATAGTGATATTAGTAACAGGAAAATACAAAGCCATTATTCTCAGAGCTTAACCCATTACATAAAGATAAATATTCAGGTGGAGTTTAAAATAAAATAAATAACAAAATTATTTAATACATCAATATTGCCTAAATATTTTATTTATGCTATTAAAATATATTGTACACTATAAGCAAAAAAACATACATGAACTATTGCAAAGGAACTAAGCATTAGTTTACAACAAGAAAAAATCTACATATATTGCAAAATAATAAATCGTACAGGCTGGAATTTATAATTAAAATTCAATGAAACTATAATTAAATATAAATGTATAATTTTAAAAAATCCAAGTGTTCATAATTTTTTAAAATAAATGAAATTGAATATACCAAATACCTATTTGGGGTATTATTAAAAAAAAAATACAAGAGAAAAGATATTGATGATAAAAAGCTATAAACTTAAAAATAGAATTAAAAATAAAAATTGGAAGATGTAACGTATGGTATTATACTATGGGGATATAATGTACAGCATGGTGACCATTGTTAATAATACTGTGTTATATATTTGAAAGTTTTTAAGAGAGTGAATTTTGAAAGTTCTCCTTACAAGAAAAAAAATTCTAATTGTGTATGGTGATGAATGTTAAGTAGGCTTATCGTGATCATTTCACAATGTATAAAATATTCGATCACTATGTTGCATACCTGCAACTAATATACCTTAATAAAAAATAAAAATTTTTCAAAAACCCATATACTTAGCAGAACCATGGTACAGGTTTCTAATAGAAAAGAAACACATGCATGCACACACACACACACCATTCTGTAATAGGATGTCCTACCATGAACCTTGGCCTAATGGGTAATAGCCACTACTGACCTTCTCAAGAAAGTTTATTCCTCTCTCACCGCTGACTTAGGTAAAGAATCCCTGAGGGACTCCTGAGAACCTTTTAACTACTCATAAATAGAATTTTCCAGTGAGAGAGATTTGAATCTTCAGAGGAAATTAGTGTTTTTTCCATTATAGCATGCACAATTGTCTGTGCTATGTGATCTCTCTTTCACTCTCTATTTCATTAACATGAGGCAGTGCTTTTTCCAAACCTCTAAGAGCCACCTTGCCTATGGATTATAAGCATATCCTGTAATTATTTTATGATGTTAAACTCTGTGTAATGGGAGAGTAACCCTATCTTAACAAACTCTGTTATTCAACTTCTCATTTCATTTCCTTTAACCCAGTCCCCTCAGGAGGCACTTCTTGTCCTACCCTCCCAGGTCCATGGTAGTCAGGTCATACAGCTTCTTTGGTTTATAATCCTCTTTCCTTAGCAAACCCAGAACTTGTAAGGTCAATCTATATAGAGACATGACCCTAGTTATTGGTCTGATGAAGAGATGAGGGCAGATTCTGAGGAAAGTGTCATTATCTTGTAAGACCTCCTTTCAGGTTTTAGTATAGTCCTTATTCTCAGAGCTTAAGTCATTAATTACATAAAAATAAAAGGGATGCTTTCAACTACCTTTTCACCCTACCTTTCAACTAGAGAGGCTATATAGTTACATAAATGTATTGTTCTATTATTGTTGTTGTCCTTGTTACTATCACTATGCAAACACTCTAAATTGAATTTAATATTCATGAGTTTATTGATACTCTAAGTTTATTGATACCTAAGTTTATCAAAACTCGAAACTCTCTTTAAATGCCAGGTGTATTGCATGAAGCAGGCATTCCTTTCCACTTGTATTCCATCCTAGTTCACCACAGGTTAAGTTTAGTGACTACACTGCAATGATAAAGAATGAGTAACGATGGGGTTCGCTAGCATCCCATCTGTAGTCTGCTTTTGAGGGCCAACTTTGTTTTTTCCTCTCTTTATCCAGAATTCTTGGGATCCACTTTTATCCTACTCTCTCAGTTCCTGCCTGTATAAGTAAAATGTTTTTGTTGTTGTCGTTATTGTTGTTGTTTTGTTTTGTTTTGTTTTGTTTTGCCATTCTTTGGCATATAATCTATTTCATTAGCAGACTTAAATCTTTCCTAGTTTTCTCATACAGAGATATAGCTCTATATATTGATGTGGTAAAGGAGAAGAGAGAGTGACAAACGTCTTAGTTTAGAGTTCTAAGAAACAGATAGAAAAATTATCCAGATGCATATAATTTATAGAATGTGTTTCAGAAAAATGCTGCAACAGAGGACATGAAAAGGATAGGAGATGGAAATGAACTGGGCAAGTATGTATTGTTAGGTAAAATCTAGCTAGAGTTACCTCCCTTAAGGAAATGAGGCCAGGCTCTTGTACAGACACATTATTAAACAATCAGCTACTGGGTACCCCAGGAGTGGGGGTTGGGTGAATGAAATTTCCCAGGGTAAGGTGGCTCTCATCAGTTGTGAAGAAGCTGAGGTGGGATGGAAAAAGGAAGAGGGGATGGCTTTGATTAGATAGTATTCAGCTCTCAGAGCTGCTGGGAGTTGGGTATGCTTACCCTTTAAATGAAAACTGGGTGGGGTATCACATCATTTTAAAAGATCCATTTTTCATATTTATTCTTATCTATCAAGGTAACTTTAATAACTATTTTACTTCTTTTCAGTTCCTGCACCTGAAGAGTAAGGGAAGGTCCTGGATGCTGGGTAAGGCTTGTTATTGCTAACATTCACGTAAGTATTCTCCTTGCCTAAATATGGGAAAAACAATATCTTTCTTAAGTCTTCTTTTGATGAATTTTTAAGATAAAAATTTGAAAGATAAAATCTCTGAACTGTTATACATATGCAAGGTGTTCTTAATTACATAGTTATTATTTGACTAAAATTATCTGACCACTATTAATTTATACTAATAAATAATACTTGAAGGTTGTGAATACATTGCACTGGATCAGCATCTGGGCATCTCACACAGAGGGTTCATCTGTTAATTACAGCAAGGTTTCTCTACATCAGCACTATTAACATTTCGAGCTGGATAATTCTTTTTGTGGAGCTCTGTCCTATGCACTATAGGATGTTTAGCAGTATTCCTTGTCCTTAACTACTAGATACCACCAGTTGAAAAATTCTAGGTTATAGCATAAAGCACAACATAAGGAAACTTAAGCATGTCAGCTTCTAAAACAGACTACTTGTGCAGTCAAAAGAGGATCTAGTGTTTTGTGTGAGATAATACTAAGAATTTCAGAATAAAATCTGAAATATATTTTTATTTTTAATGATTTGAAATCCAAATATAGGGGGGTTGGGAGAGGGTGAAGTGGGTAAAGGGGATCAAATATATGGTAGCTGAAGGAAACTGGACTTTGGGTGGTAATCACAGAATATATAGAGGTCAAATATAATGTACATCTGAAAATTACATAATTGTATTAACCAATGTTACCCCAAAAAATTTAATTAAAAAAATAAATAATAATAAAAAAAAAAGGTGGGCCAGAAACTTGATCAGAACCCGAAAATACAGAACTAAGCAGTGGGCTGACTCAGAACTATCCATGAGTCAAAATCTCTCTCTCTCTCTCTCTCTCTCTTTTTTTCTAAATGTTCCAAGTGGGAAAATCTTTTTAAGTCTCTGATTTTTTTGTACCTAAGTAGAAATGAAATTGGGAGAAAGGTGATGATTGTGGTTGTCTGGAGTAACATAACACACTTATGTTACAACCATTTTCTTCAAAAATCCACTCTCAGCAGATGCTAAAACACAACTTCTGAGGGTTCCTGTTTCAATTCATTGGCCAGTCCTCTCAGCAAAACTTAAGACCCCCGGGCTGTATGATTTGACGATCGTCGCGCACACAGTATTGATCCTAACAGAGAATGCTCATAAAAAACTCAATTCACTTATGTCGTTGCAACAGAACGGGGAAAAAGAATAACAGAAAATGTTTGATGCCATTTGATAATTTGTGCAACTACTATAAATTCTATTTGAACAAATGCTAATATCTGAGCCTCAACTTGAAGAAATGTACTTTTACATTTTAATGAAACCCTTATAGCATGTCACATTCTTCTGCCTCACTTTATGTCACATGTCCTCCTTTTCTATTATATTTTGACTCAGACCCACTCTTCCTGTCCCTTGAGGCAGAGGATCAACCTGACCTATTTTATTTAATTGCCATTTGGATGTGAGGGGATTTTTTATCTTGAATGTAGAATTTTTCTAATAAAGCACATTCAGTAAAATGTACTTTGAAAATTAAACAATTGAGGTGAACCAGTTATGTACTGAATTCCATTAAACAAACCTTAATAATAAAAACAAACAAAAATAAAAAAGATTTTCATCATTTATCACTATCTAACCAGCTCAATAAAGCTAATTAAAAATCTTTCTCATTTATGCGGTAGATAATAGTTTCAATCAAGACTCTAATAACTCTTTCAAAAACACTATTAAAATATAAATGTGTTTTTATACCAGATATCAATTTTCAGGTTGGTTTAGTCATAAAAGTATATGATTTTAAGGTAAAAAAGTATTGCTCATCAAATGAGTCATATTATAGAAATCTAAATACTGCCTCTTTAGATAAAGAGTATTTACATATAAAGTATTAAGGAGAATTATGAATTACATATATAGAATGCAAATTTAGATGTTCTTTATTTTTGCCATAGGCATTTCATTTGTTATTATATATGCTACTTTTTTTTTGCTAATACTAATTCACTGCCACTGTGCACTGAGCAGAAAACCAGGTGAACACTAAAAGGAAGATGGCCTTCAAGCACCTGCTCCCATGTTGGACTTCACTTTTGTCTGCAATGATTTCAAATCCTCTTTTCAGAACAAAGTTTCCTTGCCCATTAAATTTGAGCAGAGCTTTTCAGTGCTTCTGCTAAGTAAGTAGTTCTTCCTCTGTGATTCAGTGTCTAACCTCAGATAACCCAATCTCTCTGATAAAAAGGATATTGGCTTCCAAGGCATAAGGTTTAATATAAGGACATTTTCTTATTTTCAGGTCATTCTTTCTTATATTGAGCTGAATATACTCCATACAAAGCAGTTATTCTTCCTTTTCTTGCCCCTGGTGTTGTACTTTTTCTATACTAAAAGCACTCATTCATTTAAATGCAAGGTACTGTACAAAGAACAACTCAAAATAATAACAGGGAACATGACTACATCAAATATCTTCAAATATTTGAGGACATATACTTAATTTTTTTCAGGCTAAAATGCAAGTTTGTGTTAACTATTCTCTATTGATTTTACCTACTCAACATCACTGCAATCCATATATTTACTTTTTATCTTCACTGTCAGTCTCTTGAGCAAAGCTTCTGAGTTGTTCTGTATACCATAGATTAATGTTAATTCCGCTTTCAGTAGGGTTAGTGATCCCGAAAATATGCTAAATCAATTCACTTTTTTTGTCTGGTTAACATCTATTAAGCAGCTTCTCACTGTAACACAAATACAATGTAAAATCTTTATAAAATATTGTACAAATATCCTGTTTGATCTGGCTCCTGCATACTTCACCAATACCAGTTCTTAGTACTCTCCCTGTTGCGCACACTAGTATTCATTCAGATATGAAATATCCCAAAATCTTATCTGACCCAAGACCTTAGTATATGCACTTCTTTCTGGATTTCACTTCAGCTTACTCTTCCTAAGAAAACTAATCAACATTCTTCCTTCAGTAATCATCTGAAAGGAAACTGACTCTCATCATCCCATGGAAGAAACTGCTTGCCCTTTATTAACATCCATTCACTCTTCTGAACTATATTTCTCAGACATGTAGCCAAGTGGAATGGGAGAAGAAGTGATGTGTGCCATTTTGGGAACAAGACTTTGAGAAATAGTGTGCCTCCTACAGCTTGCTTTTTCCTCACTCTGAATTGATGTAATAAACAATCCCCAGAAAACTGTAGAACCACTTGGAAATTTGCTTGCTGAGGACTGAATGGAGGAGAGCCACATCCTAAGAGAATATTCTCCCTGGACTGCTAAGCAAGTTTAGTGCTAACATTTTTAATGGTCATCTTTTGTTATTTATTTTCCTTCTTTGTTCTATTTTGGATCTGCCTAATTGATATTACCATTGCCAGGCACAGCTGAAAATAATGAGCAGAATAAAGTCACTGCATTTATTTTACATTTTTGGATAGGGACAGTATGCAATAAATAAACAAGTCAATACTTATTCAGTATATAGAAGGAGAACAGTAAGGGGTTAAACAGCTATTTCAAGAGCTCTGCCCCTCCCCAAAAGCAACTAATGAGCTGGCAAAAAGAGTTAGAACTGTGAATAGTGCCACTGTGAACATAGGGGTACACAGATCTTTACAAATTAGTGTTTTGGTTTTCTTTGGACCCAGAAATGCAATTGCTGGGTCAAAAAGTAGTTCTATTTTTAATTTTTTGAGGAATCCTATGGAAGCAACCTAAATGCCCATTAATAGACAATTGGATAAAGAAGTTGTGGTTCATATATACGATGGAATATTACTTAGTGATAAAAAAAAAAGTGCTGCCATTTACAACGATATGGATGGACATAGGGGGTATTATGCTGAGAGAAGTAAATCAGACAGAGAAAGATAAATACCATATAATTTCACTTACATGCAGAATCTAGGGAAGAAAAAGAAGAAACTAATTAAAAACAGACTCATAAATACAGAAGGCAATCTGGTGATTGCCAGAGGGAAGCTGGGTGAAAAAGGTGAAGGGATGAAGTACAAATTAGTAGTTACAAAATAGTGATAGGGATGTAGAGTGCAGCATAGGGGATACAGTCAATAATATTGTACTGGCTACGTGCAGAGCAAGATGGGTGACAGAGTAATCGGGGGATCACTTCATAAACTATATAAATGGCTAACCAATATACTGTATACCTGCAAATAATATAAAATAAAAATTAAAAAAAAAAAGATTTAGAACTGACTTTTGCAGAGCACTGGCATCTATTCAAAACCTTGCCATAAACAGGGCAAAACTTGGTGAAGAAAGAAACTGTTCCTTTGTGGTAAGAGTACACAGTTGTGCTTTAAATGGGCTGCTTACCATTCCCCATATATGAGATTGGCAGAAGCAGTGAAATGGTGAGGATGGTCACCTGACGTACTGGTTCAGTTGCTAGTGCCAAAGGAAGTCGACTATTCTCAAAGGCCTGTGGTTGTGGCCTCAGCCTGTCTAGTAGCTTCCTCAGAACCAGAACAAAGGTTTCCTTCCCATTGTTTTGTCTCACTCAGAGTTGTCCCAGGGCTGGTCAGCGCTTGGGGTGGACTTTTCTAAAAACAGTTAAAGGCAAAGGTAGCAGCCTGAAGCAAGGAACAATGTTCCTCCTTTTCAAAATAGTTTTGACTGTTGAAGTTCCATTTAATTTCCACATGCATTTTTGAATCAGGTTGTTAATTTTGACCCAAAATACTAAGACTTTGGGGGGATTACGTTAAATAATTATATCAATTTGGGGAAAATGAACAATGTTACATATTCCAATTAGTGACAATGATACATAGCTCATTTTATTTGGATCTTTGGCTCTTTTGTAGTTTTTAGCATAAATCTTATATCAGACACTTCTCTCAAGAAGACACACAAATGGCCAACGACATACAAAAAGATACTCAACTTCACTAGCTTTAGAAACATGCAAATCAAAACCACAATGAGATACCACTTCACATCTGTAAAAATGGTTATTTTCGACAAGATGAGTAATAACAAGTGTTGGAGAGGTTGTGGGGGAAACAAAAGATCCCTCATGCATTGCTGGTAGGAATGTAAATCGGTAGAGTCAGTATGAAAAACAGTATGAAATTTCCTCAAAAAATCAAGAATAGAATTACCATATGATGTAGTAATCCCTTTTCTGGGTATCTACCCGCTCCCCAAATTGAAAACATAAATCTGTAAAGATACATGCACCCTGATTTCATAGCAACATTATGCACGAAGGCCAAGACATGGAAACAATCAAAGTGCCCTTTGTTAGGTGATTGGATGTAGAGAGGTAGTATGCATATACAATGGAATATTACTCAGCCATAAGGAAAGATGAAATACTGCCATTTGCAACAACATAGATGGAACTTGAGATTATCATGCTAAGTGAAATCAGTCAGACAGAGAAAACTGAGAATTATATAATTTCACTCATATGTGAGATATAACACTAAGAGCAACAAACAAACAAGACAAGTAAATAAACACAGACTCATAGATACAGACAACAATTTAATGCTTACCAGAGGGAAAATGGGTAGAGGAGAAGATAGGTAAGGGTAAAGGGGTCAGATATATGATGATAGAAGATTTAACTTTGGGTGGTGAACAAACAATGCAATATAAAGATGACATCTTATGGAATTGTACACTTGAAACCTATATAAAAAAATCATAGACGAATTTTAAGCAAACACTTCAAAAAAGAGACATGCAAATGGCAACTAATTTTTGCAAAGGTGCTTGATTTCATTAGTTATTACCAATATCTAAATTATAAACACTGGGAGAAACCACTATACAATTTATGGAATGGCTATATTAAAAAAGAAGAAGAAAGCTTACTATACCAAATGAAACTGAGAATTTAGAGCAACAGGCACTGCTGGTAGAAGTGAAATGAGAAAAGACATTTTGGAAAATTATAGAACAATACCTAATATAGTTGAATATGTGTCTAATCTTGAAAAGAAATTGTAACTAAATTCTTATTTGTAACACAGTACTATCTTTCTTTTGACTTCTGTAATATGTCAGCCAGTCCTTGGGCTCTGTGTCTCCTTACATTCATCTATCTTTCTTTAGACTTTAGGCTATCCTGTTGCTCTGTAACTTCAACTATTTAATAGATTTCAGAAATTATTTTTTCTTACCATTTTTTTAGAATATCTTGCTTTTTTTTTGTTGTTATGAAGTGACACTTTCCAGCTTCTTAGGCATAAAGTGGAAACCTGATTTACATTTTAAATTGTATCATTTATTGTTACAACATCCTCCTTTTTATACTCTTTCGGGGATTCCTTTATTGTAAATAATATAATACATATTCCAGATTTACTAAATTGTTAATTTTTCAATCAACCTTCTGCAACTTCTTCTCACTCAATAGTAAGGTCCCAGTAAAGTGATAATCTATAAATCTAAAATACAACTCATTTTTCAATGTGTTTTGTTCTTGCCAAACATTGCTAGTATGTCTCATTTTCCAAAGTCCTTCCTTAAGCATTCTAGTTCTATAAATTTCTCAGGTATGTGGATTAAGGGAACTGCCACATATTCCTCCGAAACTAGAATAATTGTATACATTTTAAATCCCCTAATAAGGCATGAAGCGGTCCGTGCTAATCCTCTCAAATCTAGATGTATCAGTATTAAGTGGTTTTCTGACAAATCTTAGTATTGATTCCGACACTACAGTTTTAAAAAGTGCTGCTCGATTTTCATCAGGGCTATTTCTAGAAAGGTCTCTTCAGATGGTCCACAACCTCTCTGTGTCTCATTCTCTCTGCTGAATTTCTATGTTCCCAGTAGTTCTCCACAATCTTTTACAAGGTAAAAATTTACATTTATGAAAACTGCTTCCTTGTAGAAGAAAGCAGGGAATGAAGGTAGAAGGAAAGACAGAGTTAAAATTAGAAAAAAAAACAAACTTTGAAGTCCCAGTATAAAAGTTGACTGAAGTTAGGACGGTAAATAAATGTAAAATCTTTTGGGTATAAATTCATTGGTAATAATATAAAGGTATCCCCCACTTTCTGAAAGATCACATTATGGCACTTTTTTTTTTTCCAAAAGATCTACATTTAGTACCTGTTTTCAATAACAAAGAAGTTCAAAGCAAATTTCAGAAAACATAGATCTTCTTTGTTTTATGCCATTTCGATTTACAAAAGTTTTCATAGGAACACTCTATTTTCATATAGTAAGGGAAACCTGTACCCTAGATCGGAAAATAAAATTTTACAATGAATATTAGGGCAGTAAGTACCTCAATGAAGGGTCCAAAGTTAGCATTGCCAACTGTTAAGAACGATAAAAGAGATTGATCAATTAATAAAGGACCATTTTGGCGGTCTCTCAGATTTGAAGAAAATATACTACTATTTCAAACAACCAACCTAAATAATGGCTAGCCTCATGTTGGAAATGACAGTTCCACATGGATATCTTCCAGTCAGAGCATCAGCTTCTCTATTGCCTTTAAAGATTTAATTTTGGAGGATACGGATGCCTCATCCTCAATTATTGCGCATCAATGGCAAGAAGAGGGGAATTCAAGGTGAAGCAATGGCAAACTGGGCATAAAATCAAGAAAATTGGTCCATATATTTATGCCTATGTTCTTGTTGCAAAGTATATAGTTTAGTTGATTAACAAAATTAAATTTCATAACAGTATTAAATCTTATATATGTGTGTATGTGTATACATATATGCATATAAATATGTTAGTGTTATATATATACATGTATATATATACATGTATACAAATATATATGCATGTGTTTATATATTTATATATAGAATGTACACACATACAGATTTTCAAAATGACAAAATGAAAAGCAAACTAAAAAAATCAGTCGAATCAAATTCTATGAGCTGAATCTGAAAATGTATCTAATCAGATGTGGAAAAATTCCAGGAATTATATCTTTAAGTTATGATATACATGTATATATGTGTATATATTTGTGTGCACACATGTACCTGTGCATATGTTTGCATAGATATATTTCTCCCTCCAATCTCTCTCCTTTCTTTCTGCTTTTCAACTTTATAGATGTTTGACTATTTGAATTTAACTAGCCCAGCTCTATTCATTGTTTACTGTATATATATATTTTTTCATTTTCGTTCTTCACATTGGGTAATTTCTATTGCATTACCTTTAAGGTCACTTTTTCTTCCCCCTGCCCTCTCCTTTAAGCTGTTAAGTTCATCTGGTGAACTTTTTATTTTAGATATTGTGTTTTTTAGGTCTAGAATTCCATTTGCTTTCTTTATGTCTGCTGAGAATGCCTCTTTTCCTTCGACAGGAGTGTATTGTGTTAAACTTTACTTAGGGTAGTTATGATACCTACTTTAAAATGTTTTCTGATATTCATAATATCAGAATCATCTTGTTATTGATTTCATTTATTTTACTTTATTTTGAGAATGTTTTTCATTTACCATACCAGGTAATTTTAGATTGAGTCCTAAAAAATTAATGATATCAACTTGTGGAGATTTCTCTGTTGAGATTTGTTTCTTCTGCTTTAGCATTCAAATACTTTAATCCCTTTTTCCATTCGCCCTGAGATAACTCATGGATTACAGTCCTAACCTGACCCACAAAGTTTGCCATGAAATAACTCGCTTTTATTATTATTTTCGCATCATGCTAGTATATCGATAGTCTTTGGAAACAAAAGGCATTATTCTGTTTATAGTATTCTGTTTTTAGTAGTTTGATCGTTGAAAATGTCAAATCCTATAAAAACATAGCATTCCTATGTGAGGGGCACTTTTTTTTTTTCTAAACAGGAAAAAGGTTAATTGGACTTGAATCAGAAATTGTTTCTTGGGTTACATCTCCAGTCTCATTTCAGGTTTTCCATTTTTAGCTGAGTTTTTTAGTCTGTTCCAGACATGCATGTTTGAGAGTTTGAACAGAGATATGGTGTACATAATTTGAGACTTTGGGGGCTCTTCCTTTCACAATTTTCTCCTCTCTTTGTCCAACCAGTGAATCTTCACATTCAGTTCTCTAATTTCTCAGGCCACAAAACTGGACTTTCCACTACCACTGCCTTCTCATATGCTTCACTGACGATGCATTTTTCTTCAGAGTATAATCAACAAAATTTGGAATGTGCTTTGTAAAATTCCCCTCCGATGAACATGCACCTTCACCTAAATCTGCTTACTTCTTTTTGTTCACCAATGCTGTTTTTGGCTTTATGTCCAAGTTGAATAGTGATTTTCTGCAAAGAACCAGTCAGGTCATATCTCGTTCAATCATTAATAAAAATGTAAGTCTTGTCTATACTCTTCTGATTACATAATATGTCATTTATGTTTATGTCTCAGGCTTTTCAAACACTGTTTCCTTTTCTGAAATGAATCAGCCCTTTACTTCATGTTCCTAACTTTAGCCAAGGTGCAAATATTAGATTGTCCTTTTTCATCAGTTTTTCTCTCCTTTCTATCATCAGTAATAGCTCCCGTTGCAATTCTACCATTGTTTTACAATCACTAATTTGCTTAACTATTTGTCCTACTAAAACATATGCATCTTAAAATTTAAATCTGTTTTAATATTTATTTATATCATCAAAATCTATCCAAGTACCTTATCAAGAAGAAGTACCTAATATATATTTGTTGAATGAACTAAAGAATTGAGATGAATAAAATTAAATTAAATCATTCTCTATTCCCTTCCATTGCCTTTTGTTGATAGGAAATTTATTTTGTGTATGTCTTTCATCTGGAACTGAGGAAATTTTCAAAAATTACCACAAGATAATGGCCAAAGAAACCAGATAAATTCTAAGGTTAAATGGAAGAACATTTTTAACTGGAATTAAAGGGGGGAAAAAAACATGTGGAAGGTGGTATTTCTGAAGGATATTCAAAACTTGCAAAAACCATACTAAATGTCTCAAGAGACACTTCAGTTGTTAAGAGAAGCACTCCTCGGACTATTTGAAGAGCTATGCACGTTTCAATTCCTACATTATTCACCTTAGAAGGAAGAAGTCAATGAATAAATAACAGTGCAGAAATAAGGGTTTTTAATCACTTTGTGATAAAAAAATATTTTTCATGCATTCTGTAGTAGACTTGTCTTTTTTGGTGCTGCTTAACGTTACTCACTGCCAGTCCTCATCTCAGCCTTGAGAATCAGTGCAGTTCTTTGTAGACTCCTGTAAATATAAATGTAGCCTAAAGATTGTCTCTAAAAAAAGTATTTTTAGATGACACCTCACTTCTAATACTCTCACTGAGAAATTTATTATTTGGTTTTTAAAGTGAAATTAGCAAGGATTATATACTATAGTAATTCTAAGTATATTTCAGGAAATCTTTCTGTCCCATTTTAAAATATATTAAAGAAAAGTAAAGACAAATTCTGATAAAATATATAGTTCGTGCTACTTACTATTGTAGATACAGATACTTTTGAAATATGGCCCTATATTCAAGAAGCTTATAGTCAGTTTAGGTGATAGAATATACATAGTATATAAAATATTGCCCAGTTATGGTAATAACAGAAATTATATTGACAAAATGTTTGGAAGGTTGAAAGATTTCATAGGCTGTTGAATATCACCTTAACTTATCCATGAAAGAGTTTAGCATTGTAAATCTTTTTTTTGTATCAACGTTTTTAGACAAGATAAGTTGCCTTTGGCGTTTACACTTCTTATTTATTTTTAAAAAGATTCAACATAGCAAATTTGGGACACCAAAGAAGAAAGCAGTGAATGCAAGATAGAAAGATGAAATTATGGCATTTGTAAGCAAAGCATCTCAGGGATACTTTGAGAACAAAGAACAATAATGTCTATTTTCATCAAAAAGAAAATGGGCCACTTTTTTTCCTCATTTACTCTCCTCAATACTGTAAGGACAATTGGGATCACATTTTAGATACCAGAAATGTTGACAAACATTGAAATGAACTGATGAGTATCCACTAACTGTTAGATTTATTGTTCATTGCAGTTGAAAATGCTCAGTTTAGAAATGACTGAAATATCACTGTGCACAATACAAGCAATGGTATAAAAGTCTTAGTTCAAAAGAATTACAGTAAGAAAAAATTTTTTTGACTTAAATGATGCCTTGGGCTGAGTTCTATAAAGGTCTCTTGAGATTATTGCATTGTCATTTCTCAAAGTGAGGACAATGCAACCATATTTAAGATTGCTTAAATTTATAAATAGTTATCAAAGACTCTATCAGAATTTCAAATTCAATGTTCATATTAAAATCTTAAGAAAAATTCTTAAAAGTTTATTTCTAACTAAAGCAAATTTAGGGGAATTATGATTTTTTAAATGTCTTTAAAATAAAATTATCTCTGATAACAATATAAAGGTCTCTGTTGAGAAAGTTCAGTTCAAGAACAAAAACAAAAATTGTTCTTCGTTATGCCAACAGGCTATCTAGTAGGAATTGCTTTTTATGCTAAACAACATGATTATTTTACTGCTTTAATACAGTTTCTTAAATGTTATACTTACACAACTTTTGTTTAGCATGTCCTTGAACATGGGTTTATGGAAAGGTTACTGTTAACGATTATAAACTTTAAGAATTCCTTAGTGATGAATTTTTCTTCAGTTGTTCATCATCAGGCGAGTTCTGTATCCAGAAAGAAGGGAATAGTAATTAAGAGTACAGAGTCCTTCAGGGTTTCTACTAAAAGTCTAACTCAAGCATGGTGGGGATTAATACAGATTTTTGCTGAAATTCTTAGACTCTTAATGCATTCAATTACTCGGCTACTGCTAAAATAAGGCAGAATAATCTTTAGATAATTTTTGTAGCAAAATCTATTGCATCCTATTATTATGTCCAGAGAAAAAAAATTTGAGCATTAATTAATTACTCATTCAGTGGAAAGCTCTGGCAAGTTTCACAACTAAATTTGTGAGTATAGAGTGATGTAAGGTAGTTTAAAAGTTTATGATAATATTGCTTCTATATTATTAAAATATTAGGGAAATAATAATAAGCAAACATTCATTTGATATTAAAAGGAGTTCAACAAAGAGGGAATAAATACGTGATACATTTCAGAAAATACTTTACAAACTATGCATGTTTATGGAAAAACATTCAATATCAAAACATGATAATTAAATTTCAGAAAAACTAAATGAACTGAGCTATCTCGTTAGAATATAATTTCTGTGTGATATTTGTTTATTGAAGTTATATGTATTAGTTTTTACTTTAAAAATAGCACTTAATTATTGTATTTGTAAATCTGAGCACTTCAAATTCATGTTGCGATCATAATTTTATATAGTTTTAATAAAATTCATATAAAATAAAATATCCCTTCAAATTTTATTGATGGCTCAATGTGCATGAAGAGCTATAAATGTTATAATTTTTTGATAACTTTTTTATTTGTTCAGTCATGATGTACAGAAATAAAAGTTTGTTAAAAAATTATATAAATATGGTCATGTGATAGCTCTTTAAAATTTTAGACAGTGTCAATATTTAAAATCTGTTCAAAAATAATTTATGTGTTAAACAGATGTTTATATAGAGAAATTTTTTAATTCGTACTCAAAATTTGTCTTCTCCCATTGAATGTAAGCATCATGAGGGCAGAGTTGTGGTGCATTTATGTGTTTTAATTGCTATATACCCAGCTTGTATAATAGTGCTAGGCACATATTGAGTATGCAATAAATATTTTTGATAAAAGAAAAATTTTATATCTGATTTTTCTAAGATAAAAACTTTTGAATCTGTGTAAGCCAAGTTGAATGGTCATGTATAGAAAAATAAATACATTTTATAACTACATATTCATCAACCCATATTTAAAAAGTACTCATTAAGAACAATAATGTATGATTATTAAAATATATCATCAACATTCAGACATTTCTTTTGTATAAAGTATCTGCTTATTTTTTCTTTTGTCATTGACTTTTCTAAATTTTTTATTTATATCAAAAAGAAAACAATAAACATATATAAAAATTTCTCTCTATACCATCTTTAGTAATACCTTAGTAGGAAACATTATGAGATTCTACCTCTCTCATTCCCCCCAAAAAAATCTTGCCATTTCTTGTTATTATGTATCAATGTCATCTAAATTTCTTGTTTGCAATTTTAAAATTAGATAATAAGAAAAATATTATATTTTTATAATTTATACATTCATGTTCAGTTTAGATTAATACAATACAACATGATAAATTGATATGCTTACAGTTCTCTTGCAGATAAAACTAAAGCACCGAGCCATAAAATAAAAGTCAAGTAGCATTCAATTGGTAGAAATAAATTTATAATTTACAGGTCTCTGAAAGTATGACTTAAAAATGATAGATATTAACACAACAAATTTCATAAAATGCTAAAACAATGCTACAGTTTAATAATGCTATCAGAAACCTTCCATGTTCATTTATATATTTAATTGGTAATCTCTCTTAATAATAGGTAATCTTTAAACTATGAGTATATTTTAATTATCTTCTAATATTTTACTAAAAGAAATATACTCTGTTTAAGAAATTTTTTCCCAAATAAAAGGAAAGTTTAATACTTCAGTCCCCGTACCTAAAATATAGCAAGTAGACCAAAAATATACAGAATTACAATATTAGATCCATTATCATACTATTTTAAATAGTTTAATACCATACATTCTTTATGATATTTTTGATGTACTTTAAGATTATATTAATAATGGAAATCAACTATATCATGATCAATTTTTCTATAACATATTACAGAGAGATTTGAATAACTGAAAAGTGTCTGCTTTATTAAATATAGTTTTGTGAAGATTACATAAATACTCAGAGGTAACTGATATATCATTGATCTCTTATAAATATTAAAAGTGTTGTCCGTACTTGCTGTATCTATATTTTCTCTTACCACTTGTGTATGCATTACTTGCACCAGACTTTCGCCAAAACCAACACACATGAACCACTTTTATTATCCTCCCAGGTCCTAAATCCAGGCTCAATTTTCATTTCTCAACCTGTGTAACCAACAACAAGTAATCTAGTTAACATAATCAGGCCATCAGCAAAACTCAACTTCGCTTGATCACTTTTTCCTCTTTGTAGCATTTGAACTTAAGAACACTACACTCTTCAGTTTCCCTCTGTGGCGAGCAGAATAATGTTCTTTCAAAGATACTCATGTTCTAATCCACAGAACCGGTGAATATGTTATGTTACATGGCAAGGTGAAATTATGGTTGCAAAACAAATAGTTTCCTAATAAGTGAACCGTAAATAGAGAGATTATCATGAATTGTCCAAATAGGCCCAATCTAAATACATGCTTAATTTTAATGTGGAAGAGTAAGATAGAAGAGTCAGGGTCAGAGTGTTAATATTTGATTCGTATGTGCTTTTATCCAGGCTTATGACTTTGAATACCCTCACCACTCTGAAAACGGCTGTTTGAATTGAAGTGTTTCTCTCCTCCCAAATACGTTAAGGTGCTAACACTCAGTACTTGTGAATATGTGAATGTGACTCTGGAAACAGAGCCTTTGCAGAAGTAATCAGGTTAAGATGAGTCATTAGGGTGGACTCAAATCCAATATGACTGGTATTCTTATAAGAGGAAAATATGTGTAGACAGAAACACAGGAAGAGTGCCATGTGATGACTGAGGCAGAGATCGGAGTGATACAGCTGCAAGCCAAGGATGGCCAACACCAGGAGCTACAAGAGGCTTCTACCCAGTCTCAGGAGCATGGCTCCAATGACACTTTGATTTTGGAAAGAATTGTGAGACAACCAAATTTTCTTTTCTTTTCTTTCTTTCTTTTTTTTTTTTTTTTTTTTTTTGAACTATTCAGTTTGGAATATTTTGTTATAGCAGCCATAGGAAACCAAGCTACCAAATTTATAATTCTAATACTAATTCATTCTCTTAAAAATAGACTCCTCTGTCCAAGAGCTTATTAGATATTTTGATTAGGAAATTGTACTGGATTATTTTTTTTCCAACTTGACATCACAAATATCCCCTTGTAAGGTTCCCTCTGCATGGTGAAGAACTGCTAAGAACTATATTTTTTGGCATCTATTTCACTTTATGGTTCTGGGGATAGGGCTATCAATGAGAAAAGAACTCACAGAATATTTGGATGGTGGTAAAAAGAGAAGTTAATTATTCTCTAATGGGAATAACAGCCAGATGTATAGGCAGACATAAAAGTCAAGTGGGCACTTGAGATTCACCAGATTTATTGCTACAGACTGAGACAGCAGGAGCTTCATCAGTAAGTCATGAGATTGAAAATTTCCCAGTGAAAACTTGAAAACTATGGGCTTCGGTGCTTTAGTGTCTGTTTGCTTGACCTTCTAGCCACAGCTTCCCTGACCTTCAGTAGAAATATCCTTAATCATTGTACACCAACTCGCATATCATCCAACAAGACTATAAATTCTAATTTCTATATAAAATGGAGTTCACATTTCTATATCAAATTTCTGTTTTCCTGAATGAATCAAAACCAATTCACGGAGCCCAATAAGCATCTCAACTTAACATGCCCAAACTAACCTCTGCCTTTTGCTGTCCAATCTTTTGACCCCAAGCCTGCTCCTTTCAAATTATTCCTCAGCTAGTTGATAGAAACCTTATCTGTCTAGGCTATCAGGCCACAAAGCCTAAAGCTATCCTCAATTACTGTCTTGCTCACACACTCTATGCCCAACTGATCATCTAATCATGTTGAAAAATACAACAGAATCAGACTACTTTTCAGTACTTTTTCACTGACACCACTCTGGACGATCAAAAAATTTCTAAATTCTGATTATTGTCTTAGTCTCTTAACTGGTTTTACTTTTGTTCTTATTCCCCTGCAGTTTATGTTCAACAAATCAGTTAGAAGATTAAGGTTGGTTCAACTAATATAGAAAACATCAATGAATTAACATTTTCAAAATGGGATATACCTTTACAAATGGAACTGTAAACAGAATTATGTTATTCTGAGTACACTGAAATAGTTTTGTATAAAAGCTAAGCATACCCTATTGATTTTGGTTCTATCTATGGCATCTATTAGCTGGGTGTTCTTAGGCAAGCAATATAATTTTCTTCAAATACAATTTGTTCTTCTGGAAGAAAAAGCTAATAATACTTTCCCATAGAGTCATTAGTTTAGAAACTAATAAAATGTGCTCTGAAAATGGTGGTAATAATTATTATCATTAGGAAAACTGGACCCATGAATTATAAAATATTACTAAAGTTCATTGTTATCAGTCCCACTACCCGCAGCTCCTGCCCATGTAGACACATTTTCATTCTCAGGCAAAAAATATCTCAAGTTTGAACAATTATTCGAGATCATTACCTCTGAATTATGTTAAGAATAAACAAACCCTGCATGTGAGAAACTAGTTCATTGACTTTACCAAGCAAATTTATGGTGGGGAAGGTAGTGGGACTGGCAGCAGTATGACACAATAAGAAAATATACTGAATTCAGAGAGAAGATGCTGCTTGTAAATCAATACATCGATCAATCGCTCAATCTATCTTCTCTGGGGAAAAAAAGAAGTAACCTTTTATACTTTATAAGACATCACTAATTATAAGATATTATCACTTTTTCACTTTTAATTCTTCTGAAGCATCTTTTAAAGACTGCATTTTTTAATTGGTTCAATTTAAAAAAAATAATTTTTAGATACTTGAATGGGTGTCATTTTCCCAAATACTGCCATAAATATACAGCACTGAGAAGGCATGCGGTTTTGTGGGGATAAGATTGAATTATGTGGTTGCTTTTATCTATGTGGTGCCATCACCAGATATGACCATCTTTTACTCTCAGTCCACATTTATAGATACTGGCAGGTTACTGACATGTCATTCTTCATTCTATGAAACAAGGCTTCTTTATGTAATTTAGCCTATTTAAATATTCCCATTTTCTTTAAATTTCAATGGGTATTTTGGCACTCAAGATAATTAGGTTGTTCCAGGATATCATTGTCCTACAGGAAACTTGGTGAAACTGTTTAAGGCACTTTAGACGCTATCCACCTTGTATTATCTTACCAAATTGTTTTCAACTAGTAAAATTTAACATGAGAGTTGAACTACTCTCTCCTAGTCTCTCATTCTTCCTAAACTAATGGATGATGTGCTCAACATTCTACCCACTCAGAGACCTAGCAACATAGTTTCCCCCCCACCACCCCACCCCCACTTCTTCTGATTCACCAGTTCTACATTCCTGGAGAAGAATTAACAGATTCAGATATTTTAGGTTGCACGGTGTGCGTCAGGTAAAGTTCATGGCTTGAGTGTCCTTTAGCCTTGCCACCTCCTGGAATACAAAAGCATCGATCTTAATTTTCTAACACCTACTGTCTGAGGCAAAAGATTCTTTCTTTACAATATAGTTATCTCAATGCAATAACCAGCAAGCTATATATAAAAAAAAGTCAAATGATATTTTGAAATATTTTCCTACTAGATTTTATATCACACAGACTCTTTCACATTATTGAACTATGCCTTTCATGGTACTTTAACAAATAACACAGTCTTCAGGGCTCTAGTGGTTCCCCAGGTTTTGAAATGACTTCTCTTGGTCTTTAGACTAGATACAGACATCTTAGAATAAATATTTCAATTTATTGGTCATAGAAGATAAAGCATTGTCCACTACATTAATATTTAATGCCTTCAAAAGATATCTGATAAATTAAATAAGTAAAATAATATTATAATCATTAATGTTTTCTTAGTTAAGATGCACTTTGTGGCTGATTCAAAAGGATCATAATAGAACAAACCACTGATACATTTTTCTTGATAAAGTGTGATATAAAGGTAGATGGATTATAGCCCCCCAAAAGTGCATTGAAAACATTCAGTTTTTAAACTTTTTTTATGCAAGTATATTCTAAAAAGTGTTAAAATTTTTCTAAGGTTGGTAATTTATATTGTTTGGATGTTTTTACTATCATAAGCACTGTGTATACTTTTACAGACTTAAGGAGAATTTTATTAAATAAATTTCTAGAAGCAAAATTTCCAGGGCAAGGACAGACATGTTAAAGTTTAATAGACAATGCCAAGTAATTCTTCGTGTTCACATCAAAGATTGTGAATGACATGATTTATTTTACCAAATTTTAACTAATGGTTATAAAAGATGTCTTATTTTTCTTCCAATATAGTAATGAGAAATGGTATTTTGTTTTGATTTTTTTAATTATAATTTTCATGGGTTTATTGGCTTTTTACACTTTCTTTTCTTGAGTTGTCACTTGTATTTTGTACCTTTTTAAATATTGTGCTTCTTTTTTAAACTTTAAAATATATTATAGGTGAGATAAAAGGGGTCAAATATGTGGTAACAGAAAGAAATCTAACTATAGGTGGTGAATGTACAATGCAAAATATATGTCTTACTGTTGAATTGTACACTAGAAACACCAGATTTTGTTAACCAATGTCACCATAATAATAATAAATATATATGTGTATATATGTGTACATATATATATTACAGATAATAAACCTTTGCCTATTATGGATACTATATTCCAGTTATTTTCTCCCAGTTTGTTACTCATATTACTTTTAAGACATCTCATCAATTTTATCTTCAGCTACTGTATAACTTACTTATTTTAGGTTGCTCTTTGATTATAACGACTGTATGTTTTATCTGATAGAAAATCGATTTGGTCTCTTTAAGACTGGTAGGGTGTGGATTCGCCAATTCATTAATGTATGAATTGTCTCAATTGTGACCGAGTGCTCATAATTACTAATAACTAACTCAGTGACTTGGCTTGACCCAACTTAAGTACATCTTCATACATTTCCTCCCCACAGACTCCTGATTTTTAGCTTGACTCCAAACTTCAGCAATCAATATGGTCTGGAACATTTTTGTTAAAAATTCATTCTCAGAAGTGGCCAACCATAAAGAGGTACCTTTTCTGTTAAACCATTCCATTAATGTTCACTCTTATCTGCTTGCCTCAATGTTCCCACAAGGTTCCTATAGGAATTACCCTTCCCTATAAAGAAAAACATTTTCTGTTTAATTTTGAGACATTTGCTTATACTGAGGTCAGAGCGCTCCCTCTATTGAAATAGTCTTTTCAAATAAAGTCTCTCATCGGAACCATCATCAGCGAATATCTTCAGTTGTCTTTTTGTTTTGTTGATGGTTTGCTTTGCTCTACTTATCTAACTCTGGATTTATTTTTTTAATTGACAGTTGGCAATAAGTTCCTATGTATGCTTTGTGATTGCAGCACATAAGCTCACTAACAACAGTTCTCTATTCATAGATATGACAGCTTTGCTCAGCTCTCAGCTATGAAGTTTATCGGTTTTAGTTACAATCATGTATGGGTTCGATCTCCATACTAATTTTAAAATCCAAGCTGCTAAGCATACGTCCAGTTAAAATACAGCCAAAAGCTAATGCAACTTTAATTCTAGTTTACCAATGTGGCTTTGAGTATTCTTTTTTTGTTGTTAGCACTTGGATATCATCCTTTTATGCTTTTTAAGCTTATCTATATATTAAAAGTGCTTTTGGACTTAATATTTCTATATGTTTGAAGCATCATAAAATATAAAATGAGGCATCATAAAATATCAGTTAAATTCACCACAAGTGGAATTACTCTTTTGAAAGTGTGTAAAATAGCATTTTAAATGTTATTATGTCTATTAAAATAATATAGTTGAGCACTATGCATTAGAATAGCAAAAAATATAGTTCACATTGTGGTATTATTAAGTGAAAAAAGTAACTTAAAGAGTAAAATTTATAACAAGCTTTCTTTTGTTAAAATATTTTAATGGTATTAGCATAGATATAAATTTTAGATATGAACTATTAAGAATAGTTAGCTTTAGGAGGTAGGATTAGAATTGGATGAAGAGTTTTTTTTTTTTTTTTTTCCTCAGAGAGCCTTGATCGATGGGCCTTTTAGATGGTTTGAATTTCCTTTTCTTTATTTCTTTTCTATAATAAGCAATGTATCAGTAAGCAATTGTGTGAATACTTTTGTAAAAGATAAATTCATCCTCTTCATCCTCCTCCTGCTCCCCTTCCCCTCTGGTAACCACCATACTGTTGTCTGAAAGGATAAAGAAGGTCAAGTATATGGTGATGGAAGGAGACTAGACTTTGAGTGATGAGCACACAAAGCAATATACAGGTGATGTATTATAGAACTGTATATCTGAAACTTACATAATGTTATTAACCAATGTTATTCCAATAAATTTCATTTTAAAAAAGATAAATTCATAGACAATACTGTCTAGAACATACATTTTAAAAGTATTTTGTTAAACTTTACATTCGGTTGGTGCTTCCTAGAAGACTGTATTTTATATTGCTATACAATTTTTATATTTTTGAATTGTACTTAACATATGCATATTTTATGATTAAAAATAAATATTTAAGGCACAGTATAGTGATAATAATTAACATTACTGTATTATGTACTTCAGAATTGCCAAGACACTAGATCTTAAAACTTCTCATCACACAAAAAAGAATATAATTATGTGACCTGATAGAAGTGTTCATTAATGCTATGGTGGGAATCATATTGCAACATATAGATGTAGCAAATCAATACCTTGTACACTTTAAACCGACACACTTAAATGTCAATGACATCTCAATAAAAAATAGAATTTCACTTAAAAATGAATATTAATTTTTCTATGTTTTTATTTGGGGGCAATAAAACTACATTAACTAGAAAACCTTAAAGAGATCATACAGTTCTGGTCACATAGTGGGAAAAAACTAAGAGCAAGCTGCCTTCAGGCAAGAGATATTTTATTTTGTTTTGTTTTAGCTTTAGTTTATTTTTCATCTTAATTAGGCAAACAAAAGACTTTTTATACTAAAACTCAGTTTTCTTCATTTGTGAAACATTTTTCCCCTTTACAAAACACTCTGCCAATAAAAGAATAAGAACTCACAGAAAGAATAACTCACAGAAATGTATAACTCAGGTTTTATGAATGAGCCATTAAACTTTAGTGGTCAAGTAACAACATGCACAGTGAGTAGTACAGAGGATCAAAGGCACAAGAAGCCTGGCTAGCTATCATTTACATAATTTTGAAAAAGTATATCAATATCACTACACTTCTGCTTTGATTATTAAATAGAGATTCTAACATATCTCAGTGCCTTAAAACATGCTTTCTTTTCTTCTTACCACCTGGAATGGGTCTATAAAATTTTGTAAACCAGGTGATATCTGAAATGATGTTTCCAGGATAAGTCGAACTTTGCCTGAGGAACTCTAAGCACCTTCTATGAAAGGAAAACAACTTATGCAGATAGAATAGTGTGTGAGATGCTATCGAATCTTAAGGAATACATAAAACACACAAAATTCCCTGAAGAGGAGGTGGTGGGTTTACCTGAGGATTTTAGGAGATGTGGATGATCAGCAAACATGGGCCAAAAGGTAATTAACCTATTATGACATGCTGATAATTTTTGTATTTCATTTTGAGGGATACTAGTAATCAACTTGTCATAATCTTTGTACTTCATTATGAGGGGTACTAGTTCTAAAATAATTAAAGTATAAAAATGGATAGTTGACATTTTCAAAGTTTCTGATGTATTGGTCTAGGACAGAAACTAGAAACCTACTTTTTGAGCAACTTTTGTAAGTTGAAAGAAAATATATGCTTGATATATATCATTCATATGTTAAAACTCAGCTTTAGTTATAATGACCTTTTTAATATTTACATTTTAAAACCTAAATATAATATATTTAATTATAAGTAAATACAACCAGAGCAATTTAGAAAACAGAAAAGTGAAAAACAAAAACAAAAACAAAACTGATATAACCACTTTACAATATTCATAGTACTTAATAAAAGCCAGGATAGGAAAAGAAATCAAGGTTACTATTCTAAAGTAATTTAAAACACTTTCATGCCTCTTATTAATACCTTTATTTCAATTTAATGAAGATCTGTATTTGGAGAACAAAGGTAATAATTCTGATGCTACTTCAATACAGCAGTATAAAATTTTCGAATTTTATGAATATAAGACCTTTTCTAAATGTTCCACAAGTTTTTTTTTATTTGCAGAATCATACTATATTTTCATGAGATTGTGCCAGGATATCATATTGAATGATATTTTTTCAAGATCTGAGTTTTTATATTTTTAAGCAATCTCTTTTTAAGAAAGAGATTGGAAGACATGTCCTCTAATATCCCTTACAACAATAGATAATGATGCATTAGTTTTACTAAAATATTCAATATGCAAATTAAAAACACAATGAGATATCACCTCACACCTGTCAGAATGGCTATCATCAAAAAATCAAACAACAAGTGTTGACGAGGATGTGGAGAAAAGAGAAGTCTCATATACTGTTGATGGGATAGCAAATTGGTACAGCCAACATGAAAAACAATCTGAAGGTTTCTCAAAAAAATTAAAAGTAGATATACCTTTTGCACTTCTTTATCTAAAGAAAAACAAAATAATAATTCATAAAGATCTATGCACTCTTATGCTCACAGCAGCACAATTTACAATAGCCAAGATATGAAAGCAACCTAAATGCCCATCAACAGACAATTGGATAAAGAAGTTATGATTTGTATATAAAATGGAATATTACTCAGCCATTAAAAAAATGAAATGCTACTATTTGCAACGACATGGATGTACCTAGAAGTTATTATGCCGAGTGAAATAAGTCAGACAAAGATAAATACCATATGATTTCACTTACATGTGGAATCTAAGGAACAAAAAGAACAAACCAATCAAAAACAGACTCACAAATATAGAGGACAATCTGGTGACAGACAGAGAGGAAGGTGGTTAAGGAGCTGGAAGGAAGGTGTGATGGGTTAAAGAAGTACAAATTAGTAGTTGATAGATGGTCAGGGGGATGGGGAGCATGGCATAAGGAATGCAGTTAGCAGTAATGTAATGGCTAGATGGAGAGCCAGAGAAGAGAAAGAGCAATTAGGAGGATTGTTTTACAAACTATATAAATGTCTAAGCAATGTACTGTATACTTGAAACTCATAATAAAATAAAAAATATTCAATATGAATATCTGTGTATATGTAAACACATAATTAGGTGATAATGACATAGAGGGAAAGAAAATGCAGTAGGCTGAACAGGAATGTATAATCCAGGGAGGAAGTCATACAGACCATCTTAGAGATATATTCTAAAAACACAAAAGTATGTTATTTATGTATTAGAAACATGCTGAACCTAGCATATGGAGCTACATACCATCACTTATTTTATAATATACTCTCAAGCTAAAAATAAATCCTGGAAAATGGTAGAAAAATATATAGTAATTTAAAGTAGGAGAAAATAACCTATGAATTTATTAGAAGAGAGGATAAATGAGCCTTATGATCTGATTACTAAACTGCAGTTTAATGAAGTACCAATGGAGGGCAAAAGGTATGATCTTGGGCCTAAATAAAGCTATAATTAGAACCAAAGTCAGTGCTAAAAAATATAAACCATGGCAGATTTTCCTCCCATTAGAATTACAGTAGAGAAAATCTGCATGTAGACCTAGGAAAGTACCAGAGTCTGTCCTACGTATTGAGGCTGGTGGGATGAAAATTTAATCCTTCACTTTATTCCATGTACAACTGAGAAATCCAAATTCATATTGCCTGTTGCAAGTATTTGGGGAGGAGGAAAAAAAATGCAAAATCTAGCCCATTAACGGTAAAGTCATTGCCGCCTCCAAACCCCCAAGAGAAAAACAAAGTGCATTGCTGTGTGAAGAACTCAGGGACTCCAAGAGTAAAAAATTATTAAACAAACACATCCAAATTGGTTGAAAATAATTGGATATATACAACAAAAGTGACAAAAATGAAGCATTAGCAACATTACAACTTATAATAATAGAATAATCTGAAGTCCATAAAACTAATTGCTTCAAATGTATAAAGAGATAAATAGGAAATAAAATCATAATTAAAGGAAAGGAAAAATATTAAGGAGATTTTTTAAAAAAATAAATAGAATTTTGTAATGTGATTTTAGAAATGAAAGACAAGAATTCAATGAACTTAAGTAAATTTTAGAACAGAGAAGGAGAGAGTTCAAGAGTAGTTGAAAGTAGATTAAAAAATTTGACTAGAACAAAGCACAGAAAGATGGACAAAAGATTATGTAGTATTTAAGCATACTGACACTAAGATCTTACATTTAAAAGGCCAATTTTATAATAAATTAGAGAAAATATGGTAACCTTCCTTTCCAGGGCTATCACATGCACAATTCTAGGGCCACATTCCAGATGCTAGCATATATGAAGTTGAGCAGTGCATAACCTACATAATATTATGTAGATGACTCCTTTTTTTTCTTCCCTCATATGTTATTTCTAACATACATCACTTTATTTTAATCCAAAAGATACAAAATTTGTATGTTCTCAAATTAAATTAACTATTAGTATGTTATCAAATTAAATTGAAAAATGACTTCAATCCACCTCCTACAAAATACTTGGTTAAGAATTTTATCTTAGAACTGTTTGTAGGAATTCTTAACCATTCTAAGAAGTTTTCATCTCTGCTAAAATTGTTGCCATAAATTACAAGTTAACATTAAGCTTTCCATTTTGTTCATATTCAATTCAAGAAGTATTCATTGAGAACAATTTTTACTTTCTTAGCCAATATTTTTAGTTGACTGCAGGATATCATGCTGTTGTAATAGTTTCTTTTTTATAAAAAGATTCATTGGGTGAATCTCACTGCCTCTCTGCATGCAGTCTCAGAAGACAACAAGGCTCTCCACTCCTCAAATACATATATTATATATATACATATGCCTTTATATATATGCCTTTATATATATATCTATATAAATAATATACATATACATATATAAATAATATATGTATACATAATATACATATATATATGCCTTTTTTCATCAGATAGTAAATTGTCTGGTACTGAGAAAATTAATTACCTCTTTCTGTCACTCTGCCTGTCCTTTGAATCCATTATTCTTTATTGAGAAAGCTCATTTCCCTGAGTATTTTAATACAATTTCAGAAGTTATAACAGCATCACTCTACATTTGGTATGATAGAATGATCTCTTCTACTTTCTGCTTCAGTGTCATTCAACAAATTTAAACTTTAAAAAAAAAACGTGTTCTGTGTGAAAGAGAAGCACTTTGGTAGAAATGTTACTAAAGTCTACTAGACACCCCAATAAATAAATCTTTCCTTATTCTCCAGATGCAGTTTGTATGCTGCATTACTATTCACAGTAAACAACAGACTGGTAAAATAGACAGTACAGATTTAATGATAAATTAAACTGCATTGCATTGACATTCTCTAAGCCAGTAAGCTCCATATAATTGATTTTCTTTCAGAGGTCAATGTGAAACAGCAGTTTGAAAGTTGACATCTCCAAATAAATTCTGATCGTTGACCCTTGCCGTAACTGTCTTTCTGTATATCATTAGCTGAGGCATTAAACCTGTAAGTTTCTTCACCTGTATTACATGGTAAGAATAATGATTTCTACCAGAGGATTACGAGGGCAATTGTTGAGTATACAATGTTTAAGACATTATAAAATATTGGTTCTTACCTTTTTTAATGCAGACAAAATTAATATATGACTATTTAATGATAATTATGAATATCTTTTATCTTAGTGTTTACATATACAAATTGTGTTATAAATTATATACATTATGGAGTTTAACTCTTCTAAAATGTCAATAACTTAACTTACTTTAGATAAATGTTAGAAAAAAACTTTCAGATTGAAAAGTAGACAATCTATTACAGTATTTGAAATAAAATGTAATTTTCTTTTGCCTTTAGGGTTTTCATTTACCCTGTAGTTCTTTTTTGTCTTTACCAAAAATATAGTGGCTTGCATTGCCTAGGTCTTCTTGAAGTATGTGCAATTTATATTCTATCAAATACTGTGGGATTTTAAAAACTGATGTCATGATTATATTATTCATGTCACTATTATTTTAATATGTTTGTGTGATATTTGTGTGATATTTGTGTGAAGCTCAGTGGTATTTTCTCTGGAACAAACCCTCTATAAACGGGAACATTTGAGAAGTCCTAACAGCCTAGAGAAATTTGACCAATGGATTAATACACAAAAAACAAAGCCCTTTTTGGTCAAGCTGCAGCCTGGAATCCCATTTCCTAGCTTTTCCTTAAAGAAGCAAAGATCAGAGGAAGAGTGTTACTTTTCTTAATTCTAGAGTATGTAAGGCAGAAAGGATGTATATTTGGTAAAGAGTATGTTCATTCATTGTTTTTAGGTGCTATTTTTGTCACCAGGCTAACCCTGAAGATACCAGGGCAACATGGTCTAGGGAGCGGTGCATGGAAAAATTTAAGAAAGAGAAAGTAGTGATGATGGCTGCTGTGTGAGGTGATACAAAAGTGCAAACGGTAAAAGGAAATAGAGATGGTGAAACTAGCAATCCTAGTATGCAGACCTTTTCATTGGTACTTATGAGCCAACACCCTGTTCATAGCCTGTTGCTTCCTGAAGCCCAATATGACTCTGATTGCACGGAGTGCAGAAAAAAAACTGTAAGTAGAGAAAGAGTAGATCCATAATGTTCTCCAAAAATATTGCAACAAATTCTGATCAATAAAGGCAAAAACCTGAGCCAACCTCTGACTAAATATAAATCTTGATGGAAAGGACAATTGAGTATAATTTTCATAGAAGGAGTTCAGAAGTTTATTTCTCACTTCAAAAATCTATTGTTTTAAGATCACTTTGATATAGCTGCAATAAAAATAAAAAATTTAAAAAAGGGCACAAACAACTTCAGCATGCTATTACTGGGTACAAAGTCATTTTGGAAAGCATGAGCCAATCAAATGTGCCTTAAGAAGACAAACTCGGTTGTCTTCTAAAGAGGGACAAACAAAAGTTCTTTTGCAGAAGTAGATATTCAGTGCAACCAGTAAACTAGTAATATGGCCATAGATTACACTAATGCCATTTTCCAGGATTATCTTATATCTTGGTGATGCCTACTTATGTTTATTTTTGCAAACATCAGGCACTGTTTATGATATAACGGAAAGTTTAATTTATTATGAATGGTCATACAGTTTAAAACTGAGAACCAAGCCTTCTTCCAAAACAATTGCTATAATTGAAGTTGAAGGAATGAATGCTAAACTATACAAGCTTTGAACAGCTATGAAAGATGAAGCATTTTTAGACATGGTTAGTAAATATGGAGTTGAACAAATAAAAATAAAATGGGTAGTCCCTAACTATTAGTTAGTGCAGGCTTTTTAATATAATTATATTTAATAAATTCTGATAAAATTTTAGAATGTAGAATACAAATATACTTTTTCCAGATTAAAGAGGTAGCTGTATACCTTTATGTAATCAGAAAATAGATGTAATAAGTTATTGCCATATACATCCCTGACTGAATGATGATTTGTATCAGGCCATGGAGATGATGGCTGTGTTGATACCTTAAACACACCTGTGGTTCAGTAAAAAATAAAACACACTAAATGCCCATCAACAGACAATTGGATAAAGAAGTTATGCTTCATATATAAAATGGAATATTACTCAGTCATTAAAAAAATGAAATCCTACCATTTGCAATGACATGGATGGACCTAGATAGAGGTTATTATGCTGATGAAATAAGTCAGAGAAAGATAAATACCATATGATATCACTTATATGTGGAATCTAAGGAACAAGAAGAACAAACTATTCAAAAACAGACTCGCAAATATAGAGTACAATCTGGTGATGGCCAGAGGGGAGGGGTGGGGGTGCTGGAAGAAAGAAGTGAAGAGTTAAAGAAGTACAAATTAGTAGTTGATAGGTGGAAACAGGGATGGGGAACATGGCATAGGGATACAGTCAGCAGTAATGTAATGGCTATGTGTAGAGCCAGAGGGAAAATAGAGTAATGAGGGGGATCGTTTCACAAACTATATAAATGTCTAACCAATGTACCGTATATTTGAAACTAATAAAAAAATCTTTAAAACAAAACAAAACAAAAAAAATAGAATCTAGGTTATATTGCATGATCTGTTAGCATTCTGTATGATTGCATCATGTATTTCTGGTACAGCAGGAAAATATGATCTTGGAACCTAGAATTTATGTCCACATGGGGTGGCATAAAAAAAATAAAATTGATCTCATTTTTTTGGCAAAAATGTAGATCCTTGAATATTGAACTTCTGCAGCAACTCTCCCTCTGCACACACACTACAAAATGTGATAAAAAGTTGCAAACAGTGCTTCTAAACCCCTTTAAAAACTATGATTTTAGGTTCTAAATTTTTTTAGTCTGCTGAAGCCACTGAATCTCAGGTATGCTTCTATAAGAAACAATGAGGCACTAGAGAATTTGCTCCACTCAAACCAACGTTATCATTTATCAGAAGTAGTCCTCTAATTTATAATACATAAGAGGATGTACTAATAATATACATAAACTATACTCATTTTTGCTAAAATATTCCATATGGGACATAAACAAAAATTTTAAAAATTATGAAGTTATGATTCTCATTTAATCAAAAATTATTTTGTATGTTTACTAGATATCAGGAAAATTAGAGCAATGGGAGAGATATCAATAAGTATCCTAGTTTTAGAGATAGGGGGCCTCACATTATCAGTTAGATTACACTGTAGATAATAATACAATTACAAGTTGATCTAAGCTTCAAGACTGTCTTCCAAATTCCTGAAGTTATGCTTTTCTTATTATGTGACAGTGATTCCTTACTGCTATTTTGTTCCTAAGATCTATTCTGGTAATTTGAGTACATTTTCTCCAGATCATAATAGGGATGTGATTCTGAAGGAATATAAGAATGATCTGATTGATATTATTGCTTTATCCTGCAACTTTCACCAGGCATGTATTGAATGATGATGGAGGGGGAGCCATTTCCATATCTATTTGTTTAATTATGTTCCCTGATGCATCTATCTATCTAGCTATTTATTTTCATTCATTCAACAAATATTTATTGAGCTAAGTGTTATTTGCCAAGTATTATTCTAGACACATGGGATAAAGCAATGACTAATGGAATCATAGAATGTAAATTTCATTGTAGCTGCTCCACAGTACCATTTGTGTTGCACTGAATATTTGTGTTAAATGGATAGGCTTCAAAAGCTGGCATAATATTCTACTCCCATTTGTGCATCTTCGAACAGGGCCAAATTTCCTCATTAGCTGCCTGACCCCAGGAAAAGACTTCAGAGGAGGGTCATTGGGACACAGTGAGTATTCAATTGCCTGCCCACAGTTTAAATGACCTCGTTTTTATATGATTTCTAATTGTGTTAATCACATTTGATATCTTGAAATTTGTGGGCATTTATTAATGATGTTCCTTTTTATATTTAAATATCATTATGAACAAGTATACAAAATTAAATCAGAGCCAAATACATGAATTTCTGGGGAAAATATAGTAAGTCTTTGTATTATGTGTGATTTTACATAAATATATTACAGATCTTTTAATATGTTAGGTAGAAAGAGAAAGCATATTAAATTGTACATGGAACCTGAGAAATCCCATTGGAAAACAGAAGCTTCAGAATCAAAACCTTACTTTCCTCCTGTCTAAACAAGTTACCAAAATAATATCATTGTTTGTATGCTTTAAGAATGGGCTACATTTGAGATATAGCATTATCAAATATGGGAGATTGCATTAAATATTTCATCTGCCAAAGTAAGACAATAGCATGTTTTTTCTTTTTTTAAAAATGAGGTTCTTGCCTTGTCATCACATTATTGTTGTTCCTCTATATTTATACTTCTAAAGGTTTACAACTAAGAATTACTTAGATTCTAGTCACCTAAGTCATAGCAGCTCACTCTGAGTTTATGGAAATGGTTATTTGAGAAGCTGTATATGCAAATAATTCATACTCTGTCATATTAGAGAGAAAATATGTGGTACTGAGTATCCTTTGAAACTCGTTAGGTGGAAAACATAAAGAAAAATGAATTATGATACAGCTTTTACATGGCTCAAACTTTGTTAGTCAATCATCAGGATACAATTTAAAACAGATTATCTCATGATGAAATAGTCTAGTTTTCTTTTCTTACCAAGTTGAATGAAAAAGTAACCTTTTCTGAAAAACATTTGAAATAAGAGGCTATCTTAACTCTCTTGGCTTACTCAGCCAGCTCTCTTCTGACAGAATCTAAAACATAATATGACAACAAAATCATAATTAATTCTGAGTCACTAATTCATTGCGAAGTTATAGAAAACATGTAATCCTCTCCGTAACAATTTTCGGTTGGGTTTTTAAGTTGTTTCTTAGATTCAGGGATCCCTCTCGGGGAGGGGGATACTTTATAGGTGCCCTTTAACTGTTAACAATTTTGTGTCTTTTTATTTTAAGTGATTTCTTAGAAGCAGCATGTAATTGGGTATTGTATTTATATATAATCTGCAATATATCTCTTCTAATAGGAATGTTTAGAATATTATAATATGAATACTGATATGTTTTGCTTTAAGTCTCTCACTTTGCTAATTGTGTTTTATTTGGTCCATTTGTTCTTTTTTCCCTTTCTCTCTTTTTTTTTTCTTGCTTTTGCATTAATGGAAAATTACTGTTGTTTCATTTTATCTACACTATTGGTTTATTATTTAAAATTCATCTTTATGCCTATACTGCCCTAAAGTTTGAAAAATAACATTTTATTTATTATAGTATGTGTACAAATGGCATAATACCATTTCACACACAGTATAAAATATCAAGTATTTATTTTTAAAAATTAGGTTTTAAAAAATTATTTTTCATATAAAGTTTAGCTTTTACTAGTTATAATACTAGTTATAATACAAAAAATTTCAGTAAAGGAAAATATCACTTGAAGTATATTGTTATGCTTACATTTTTCAGTAACAGCAAAGGCTTAAAAATCTAACACTCATTTTTTTCAAAAGCTACTTACGGGTTATTTGTCAAGGCAGCAACAGTTTCCATGGGAATGGAATCAAGTACCCTCAGCAAGAGGTTTCGGAAATCTGTTAAATTTCAATGACTGAAACTTAGCACTCCTCTAATAACATAATCTAATTACTAAGCGCTAAATTGCAACAATTTCTCAAACATACTGACAGAGTGACTGTCATTATTCTCTAAATGGTGACTAACTGAAAATAATTACAGGACAGTCTTTGAAATTGTTCCAGTAAAATTCGTGCATCTGTAATATTGTATAAAATCACCATGTTATGGAATCACGACTCAGCTGTGTTTTTAAATAAAATACTTTTAAAATAGTATCACTCTTCAATAATAAAGGTGAAACAATTGAATTCCTCGTGGGAGCTTAGACATACAAGGTCTCTTATTTGTCATTGCAATGTTGTCTTTAAAGTTTAGGAGCCAAA
The DNA here is from genome assembly GCF_902729225.1 of Pteropus medius. Taxonomy (NCBI): domain Eukaryota; kingdom Metazoa; phylum Chordata; class Mammalia; order Chiroptera; family Pteropodidae; genus Pteropus; species Pteropus medius. Next base: position 3,375,268 of record NW_024340848.1, read on the forward strand.
TCCTCTTATTTACCAGAATGAATACTTGTGATCTCCTGATGTGATCAAATTATCATAGAGGTAGTAAGCCTGTATTAGATCTATTTTCACTTGACACTATGTTAAATGTATAAAGCATAAAATTTTTAAACATCTCCCATAAATATTTTTTTTACCAACATGAAATAATTTTGGCCTACATTTTATTTGTATCTTGGTGAAAAAATATTTGAAAAACATTTTACATGCTCTTATATAGTAGACTTTATCCTGAATAGACAAAGTAAATGTGTTAGTTAACCAAATTTCAGTCATAGGAACTTACATCAAGACATTTGGCTGAATTATCTAGTTATTTAATAAAATTTTCTCTTTTATTTTAGTTACAAACCTACTGGGAGAAGTAAATAGATAAACAAAACCTTCTATCGACTTCTTTAGAGAGCCAACAGGTATAAATTGTTCTCCCCCCTTCCCACAGAGTGGGCGCCCTATGTTTATTCCTACCATATGTTTATGTCTCAGTAATAGTGCCTCTGGATCCTGGACTCAGTTCTAATGACCACATAAGAAAATAAAATGAAGAAGCAGGTGTATATTCAGTGGTGAAAAGCATTTTTAAAAATCTAAATTTTAATTATAAAATGATTGACACCCACTGAAAAAAAGCCAACATTAGTAAAAAAAAAATATCCAAGCCATTTTCTTGGTAGCCATCTTCCACTTCCCCAGAAGTACTAAATTATTTAAGAGTTCCTTCATAACATCTCTTCGAAAATATTTATCACATTATAAGGTAACTAGACAGTTGTCTTTTTAGTTATAACACTTTATCTAGTTATATACATATTATATCAAAAATCTATAATGCAAAAAAATTAAGAAAGCTAAAATATTCATTTCACCTCTGTCCTCCTACACCCAGTTTCCTTATCCTATGGCAATTAGGTTACTAATTTCTCATGTATTCTACCTGAGCTATTCTACATTTATACACATACCTATGTATTTACATTCATTTTTGCATCACCCATACTACCATGAACACTTCTTGCAAGTTATGCTATAGAAGAAAATGCAGAACTTTCTCCTTTTTAACACCTATCTCATACCTTATTGTAAATTCATCACTTTCTTTACTGAAGAACATTTAGCATTTTTCATTCTTTCTGTGAAATACACAAGTACAGTGTGTATCTATAAAATAAATTATTGAACCATTACAGCATATTGTATTTTGAAAAAGTTTTCATAGGCAATATTTATGGTTCTATACACTCTCCAAGAAACATGCCATGCCCATCAAGAAGTGGAGTCTATTTTCCTTCTCCTTGCAATTGGCCATAAATTTGTAAATACTTTGAAAAATATAATTTGATTGAAATGTAATGTAATTTCTGACGTCAGGTCATAAAAAGTGCTGAAGCTTTAATCTAGGTCCATCTATCTTGGGACTCTTGCTCATGGAATTCATTTACCATGTTGTAATAAAATTCAGTAACATAGAGAGGTCACATGTAGATATTCTTGCTGAGAACCCCATTTATTAGCTCGTAGCCCATATTACCCTACCACCTTCTATTGTTAAGATGTGAAAAAGACTTATAATAATTCTATCCCTAGACTTTGACCACCCCAGATGAATCCAAGTTGAGTAAAGATAAAATATACTGAGCCCTGTCCAAATTAAATATCCATGAGCAATAAATGCCACCATTGATTTGGCTAAAATCAGTTGCGTGGATATGTACGTGGTATATATTTGTGATATACGTGTATATATGTGTTACTTGGCACACTTCACTTTCTCCACCAGAATATATACTTTTTTGGAAACTACTGGATTTTCTATATTTTATTGACCAGCTATATATTAACATCTATAAAACCAGGTATACTTTTATATGAACCGGATAAATAGTAGAAAATGAAAACCTTTGATATCCTGATTCCTTCCACTTCTTAGTTTTTTGCAACTTTATTCATTTCCATGAATTTATTAAGGAATAAACATTATTTTAAATTAATATTAAAATTATTTAAAAGTAATGGGTTTCCTAATTCATTTTAAATAATATTAAAAACCACATTCTAAAAAATTTGAAAGTAGGTTTAAAATGGAGGAATCATTAACTTTGTGATCATTCTGATAGCAAACTTTCTGTCTATTTCATTCACTAAGATGATGATCAAGACATGGGAGGAAACAAAACCATTTTTCTCTTCTTAACTGTTCATCCTTGTTACCTGATTGGTTTGCTTGCCAAAATTAATTGACAAGGATGGAACTGGAAACATTATGTGAATTCCATCTGGCAGCTCTTTGTAAAGTAATTAATAGCTATATAATATTGTTTAAGAGTACAATTCTCCAAATAGAAATATGCCATAATTTATTCAGACTTCACAAGCATAGAAATATTGCACCAAGAATTTATGCATGAGAAAGGCACCACATAAAACCTTTTATTTGCTTCCAAAAGCAGCATTTTTTTATTGTGGTCTAAAAGCAGTTTCGACCAAATGTTATATTTGATGTCATCGCATATGTACATTTGTTTTGTATTGTCCTGAAAACCATAACGATATTTATACAGACCCCCAAATTTTCAATTTTCAAACTCTATGAAAGGCACGTTAATTCTATAGTCATGTTTGCTGGAATATAGCTATAATAAATCAGTGGCAATAGCCATATGTCTGATTAATAACCTTTCCCTGCATAATCGCTGTGATCTCATTTAAAATTCCAGTTTTTCGAGTGGTTTTGTATAAATTTGAAAGGTGTACTTTATTGCTTTCTAGAACATTCTGTTTGGAGATACTATTTTATAACATGATTATAAGATTAACTAAATCATATTAAATTTTTATAATTTTCTCCTAACTTTAGAGTTCATTTTCTTATTTTTTCTCCGAATATTTCCCCTCTCCATTCTCTCTCTTTTAAGGACCTCTGGAGTTACAAGGCAAAATTAGAGCATGAAATTGATTTCCTTTCTATTTTTTTTTCTATTAATCATACATTGTCAACGCTGTTGCTTCTGCATTCATTGACTCTGTATCTTCGCTCATTTTATATCTATTTTTTCTAAGCTCAAATGATATTGCCTTCTAGATTTGAACATTAATGAGAATAATAGGCACAAAATAATGGTAATAATACTATTTATTATATGTGCTAGGTGCACATTTATTCAATACTTCATATTTAAAATTTCATTGAATCCTGACCTCTATCATATTAACTAGCTATTGTTGTTAATCTCATTAGTACTGGTGAATAAACTGATATTTAGTAAAGCTGAATAACTTGGACACAGTAATATAGTAGTAACTCAGGAACTTGGCTCTAAATCTATAATGTTATCCAACACTCTCTCCTACACATATAACTTTCTACTCTAATGCTTTTGTGAGTATATTGTTCAAGTATAATCTTGAAGTTCTGTAGTGGGTGTATGATAAATACTAGGTGAATTAATATAGATTAAGGAGTTAAATATTTTCCCATATATAACATGCATGTAGATAATGATCTCTTAAGGGAATAAGTAAATCTTAATGAGAAAGGGTAATATTTGGGTTGAATGTCTCTCACTGAATTTAATACACCTCTGCCAATGGGCTCATACCCATGTCCAAGAGAAGGAATGTTAAAATGAATATATGAATAAAGCTTTCAATAAAATTTCAGCAGTTGTTTAAGCAGATTTTTCAATTCTTATATAACAATGCTTGCAATTGTGATGAGCAAAGATATTCACAGCCTTATTTCACTATCAGTAACTTAAAAGTTTCATACTTACAGGTTCTCTTGAGACAAATATCCCCTCTGGGTTACAACTGCAGAAGTTTTATGATGGCACATCTCAGAGAATGAGTAAGTGGACAACATTATGTACAATAAATGTTCTGGAAACTGACAACTATATGGAAAGAAATTTGAAGAAGTCAAAGATTCTACAAGAAAGAATGGTGAGAGTTGAGAGAGCTGGCTTCCCCCCTTCTCCCACCCCCCGAATCCCAGTCTTTACAATTCTAGCAATCCATTTCCCCCATACTTGAGAAAATACAAGTTGTAGAATTAATAAGAAATTTTTATTGATAGAAGCAAAACATCTACCACAAAAATATTAGAAGAGTTAAATATTTAAGTAACATACTTTGGACTAAGGAAAACCAAGGAAAAAAAAAAGAGAGACTAAAAAAGAAATTAAAATAATGAAAAGTACTTTTAGTCCTTAGGATTCTTCTTAAATTTATTTTAATTAAAAAATATAGAATATGTCTAACATTTTATGTTCTTTACTCATACAACAAAATTATCTGCCTTACAATAGTTTATGTAAGTTATTTTAAGAACTCTTTAGATATTTGGCCAATCAACTAACTCAGTAACTCTCTAGAGGTTTCTCAGTATGTTTGTATAAATTTCTACATTTTGAACAGCGGGACTTTTACAGCATCAAACAAATCAGCTTTTATTTCCAGAAGTAGAATGTCTAGGAAAAAACTTTGAGAATTATTTTTGTTTGTTTTCACATTAAATAAACTAACATGATGCTCGTATGCCACTTAAATTACATTTTTTATGTATCCCAAGGAATTTTACAAATGAATTTGGAAATTTTGATGGTGTTTCAAAAACATGGGATCAGCAATAACATTCTTTAAATTTAATGTGATAAATTGCAAAGACCCTAATCATAAACCTAGTAAATAGCAGATCCTTAAATCAGACTCATTTTCTGACTCTTGTATCCTTTAAGTTTCTCAGATGGTTCTCTTAGTGACTCTGCTTTTGCAATTACCTATTTATATAATATAGGTGAAAACATTTAAAATTATAGTGTCTGTGTCTGCACAAATGAAAAAAGTTGCATTTGCTGATTTTTAATGTCCTTTAAAACTCTCAAAAATACTAAAATGACACTGACTTCTTTATATTTCTCTGTTTATATGCATGAGCAAAACTACATTAAAATCAAGGGTTTTCCAAATAAGTGATAACCATATTTTATGTTCATTAGTAATGTCCTAACAAGATCAATGAAGTAGAGAGTCCAATAAGAAGTAAAGGAACTTAGAGGCACAAACCAAAAAAATTCAGAGCTCAGGAGAACAATTACATTACTAGAATTGAGAATAAGTGATCAATCACAACAAAAAAGCAGCTCATATACTTTGTCGAAAAGCATCTTTCTCACTGAGGGTTTGCTTATTCTACTTTCTACACTTAGAATTTTTTTTTTAATATCTATGTCTTAAATACTTTACCAGAGGTAATATTTATACTATTTTTTATTTTCAAAATGCTCTCATATATTTTATCTAATTTCATTCTATTATAATACTCCGAGTTAAACTAAATAACTTAACTCCACTTTTCAGGTGCCAAATTTGATATGCTAAAAAGCATTATATATAAAATATTCACTGATATTTAGTGAAAGATCTTTAGGTAAAAAAATGTGTCTTACAGTTACTCGCAAACTTCTCTTTAAAAAACTACAATATGATATTTTCCTTTTCAGTGATAGATGGCTCAGTATTTCATGATTATGACTAACAATATAGTTTTAAATTTCAAATTAGATACTATATAGTGAGCTTTATGTACAAAGTTCAAAATTTTTTCTTAAATGAAATTAAATGGAACATTTACTTCTATTGTTAATATGTAATGTTTTTATAGAGATTAACTTTTAAGTCTTATGTTTATCATTATTATATATACATTACATGTGTATACATTGTTATACATTTAAGATTGTAGAATTCTTATACTTAGCCATTTAGGATTAATGATATTTAATACAAAAGTCACTGCCTAGTACTTGAATAAGCTAAATTTAAAATAAGTCTTGATTTAACAAATTACACTACAAACTTGTTAGTATAAGTTTAAGAGATGATTAATAAACTCAGATAGTAGCTTGAATTTAGGAAATAACTGGCTCTATATGATATTATATTAAGATCTTTGACAATTTAGTCTGATAGATAATATTCTTGGTGAAGGAATTATTGGTTCATTATTTCAGTGAGAGGATCATCAACTATTATTTCTCACTCAGTACAGAAATGCTTTCTCAACTTTTCATTTTCACCATTTCAGTAAATGATATAGCTAGAGTCTTTTCCTCTTTCCTTCTATCAGCCAAAATGTTATCAAGTGGAATGAGTAAGTGGCTGGTAAAGATGCCTGGGGCTTTTCATTTAAGGTCACTGGCAGGGCTGAGTGTTGTTACATTGCAATGTTATGCTATGCAGGGATTAATTTATAATCTAGAGCATACACATCCACAAACAGCGTAAATCTTGGCTGTGCTCCCAATAAACATTTAACATATTTGTTCCATTTACAGTAGGAGTGTAATTAGAGCTCTAGATGCTGGATTACCAGGGCTTTGTAGTTAGGGGAATACAGATATATTGACTCTCATAGGTAAAAAACGTAATTAAGGGTGTTTGCAGAAGAGTGGACCCCTTGCACACTGTTAATAGAAGCAATGATACATATTGTACATAAACTTTGGAGGAAGGGTATCTGCTAAATGTTGGTGCTACCACTGTCTATCTCAATTTGAGCATGTCAATGATCTGAGTGTTATTTTTCTCACTTGCAAAAAAAAAGAAAAAAAGAAAAAAAATGATTACAACAAGATTATTTCTAAAATCCACTCAAATTCTAAAATTCAATAATTTCTTGTCTCTTTAAATTTAATATTGTAAAATGAGTATACTTGTTTCCAATTATTCTTTCTTTCGATATTTGATATATTTTAATAAATGTTATAGAGCACCATATGATGAAATTAAAAATAGATGTTATCTTCTTTCATCAAGTTTTACATCAAGAATTACAACCAAGTCTTCAGCCATGCTACCCTGAACAAGCACGATCCCGTCTGATCTCGGAAGCTAAGCAGGTTCGGGCCTGGTTAGTACTTGGATGGCAGACCACCTAGGAAGACCAGGTGCTGTAGGCATAAAAAATAAAAAAAATAAGGGATTGTAAGATGACAAAGTCCTTGCAATCTGTGAGGTCAACCAAGGGTTGCCTTGCCTTATTAAAAAAAAAAAAAGAATTACAACCAAACTTTTGTTTCTCATATGATCATTTTAATTTCCTCTTTGACCATTTTTGAAAGCAGTAAGGCTGACAATACCACCAATGTGATTATTAATTATCATTTATGTGTAAAAATTTCTAGCATTTGCTTATATACACACTAGCAAAAATTTATAAGTAGATGACCAAGATTATTATTTTTAAAATGTAAGAAGCATATTACATCATAGAAATTTTTATTATAAGTGCTTATATTCGTACTCAAACAGCCTTCCTAAAGAAAATATCAGGTTCTGTCATTACTGATATAACAAATGTGTAAAATATTCTTAAGATCTATAATGTCATAGGCATGTATGGGTTTTGAATAAATGAATGGATAGTAAATAATTGACATTTTAAAATAGTTAACAGTCAATATATTTAGCATTGATTCATAATGCATCTTGATGACTTGATTTATTTTTGTTCATTTTTTGAGATTTTACCAATCAAAAGATTTGACCCAAATTTATTTTGCTTATATAAATATTAATTGAATCAAGTGGGACTAAAAGGAGATAGGACTTCAAGACTATATCTTTTTTCACAGCTTTACAATGTTCCAAATCAATTCACTACCAAAACAAGGACTACTGAATTTGAATTATATATTCATTTCTCCTATTAACCTTCTGAATAACCTATAATTTTAATGTAATTATATAAGCAGCATAAAAACTTAAATACAGAAAACAGAAAATGTAGGTTCTCTAATGATTAAACAAATAACTTCATGATGCCAGAACACACACAAAAAAAGTTTTCTGTTTTTTTCTAAGTTATCAACTATTTATTCATCTTTCAGAGAATATTTCTGTGTCATTTCACCCTTAAAAGTAAATTTTGGATTACATGCAGATTGTTACAGAATGCTAATTAGATACAATTTCATTTGGATGTGATTTTCCCTTTAAAACTCTTCTAAATACTCACTTCCTACATTGTTGAGGACATTAAGAAATTTGTAATCACAACGTTGAAGGATTTGGTGATATCAGAAGTTGTGAATTCAAAGGCCTATTAAGGCTATGTAGGAACCACAAAGTAAATCAAGCAGTCAGACATCAGAAAATAGGGATGAGTATGTTATGTGATAAAAATATTGATTATGCTCTCCTTAATTCTCCACCCTTACTTCCCTGTAATTGAGCTGAACTTCCAAAAATGCCAGTATTTGATTATCTTTTGCCTGAGGCCTTTCTCTGGCTGCGTTTAGCATGCACACAGCCAACCAGATGTGCTAAGATTAAGGCTTTCATGGAAAAGCCTTCAACCAAAAATGATGAGCATTTGAGTATCAATATTCTAGCTCCTTTGTCTCGTGAGAGTGATAACTCTAAGGTGCTTGTTTTATACTTGCTCTCAGAACTCACCAGCAAGGTTAAGTTCCAATTACCCATAGCAGTAGCTTTTTTGATAATGCATCTGATGTTGGCTCTCTTCACTTCTGTCTCACTTCCATATTCCTTGCCAGAGTTTCCTGGATCACCACTCAAATAAACAACATGCATGGGAATATTTGCCTCAGGTATGCTTCTAGGGGAAATATACTCAAAATATCTGTCTAAATGTTTTCAAATTAAAATAAACAAAAATCTGTAAAGGGCAAGAAAAATATATATCTCATTGCTGTTATTTTACAACATTTTCTACATGTTAAAGAATTCCTTTAGTCATGACCTATGCACATGGTTCAGTCAGCAGTCTTTAATTCCATTCTTAACTGCAGTCACAGAAGAGGTTAAAGCAAGTTAACCCAATATATATTCAAACTGGAGTCATTTTTATGCTAGTAAATCCACAATTTCACTTTTTTCTGCCTCTATTACTCTATGCTTAGAAATGAAGTAATTAATGAAATTGCTATAAATTTTAGTTTGTAAACCCTAAGAGCAAGAAATATTCCCTCCTTATATTTTCAATAAATCAAATTAATTTTCATTACAAGCTTTTATTTCAAAAAGGTAATGACACATTTAATCTGTATGTTATCATTAGTCTCCTTTAGTCTTGAAGGCAGAACCTGGCTTCCTGAAGTGTCTGAGGGTCCCCTCCTGTTGTGAGTTTAATAGTTATGACAATTACCCCCTTTATTCCATCCTGAGTTCCCTTTAGGTGTACTGCAGTTCCACACTTAGATTATTAAACTGTTTTGGCAAAGCTCAGAACACTAGAACCCTCCCATGTACCACAAAAACACTTCAAGATCCTGCCAGATATTTGGAAAACAGCTGACAATCAGGAAAGAGTCCCAAAGAGTTCTGAGGTGTTCTTTTACCAACAGGTAAAAAGAATATCAGAGAAGAAAAGTCTCATTTTACATATCAACATTCTTTATCATAAAGTTAAACAGCACCTAATCAACATTAAAAAATCGCTTTTGAATTTAATACTATGCAGTAGTGGAATCCAAAGTGGTGTTATTTTGCTAGTATATTGGTATGTTGCAATTTATGATAACAAGAATTGATATTTCTATTTTATTTTTATCTTGTCATTTTTATTGTTTTTTAAAAAATCTGTATGACAGTATACTTTATATATCGAATGGTATTGAGGAAACATGCCTGATTTTTTTCTTACTACTAGAAAATACTCAAAAAAATAAAGACAAATCTTCAGGAGCTTAAAGCTTATTTTTTCCACCATGTTTTATCCCAGGTCTTAAGAGTACTGAACACAAGACCATAATTTGAGCATCACTATTTGCAGGCAGACATATTTGATCTTTGACTTTCCTGTAAGTAGATCTTCAAATATGTACCCAGACCCATCCCCAGGATGCCCCGGTTACTCCCCAGTGGTGAGCAATTGCAACCAGACCTAATGATCACCAGAACATGCCGATGTTCTTGTTCACAATATTTTTAATTCTTTCGTTATTGTTTTTGTCATTAATGTTTTTCTGAGTGTATCCATGGGTTAATCATTCAAAAGTATATATCGTGAGGCCCTGTACTGTAAAAATGTATTTGTTTCCACAGTAGTTAATTACTAATTATAAAATTCTAGGTTCAAAACAATGCCTATTTTCTGTATCAATATTTTCTAGATTGCTCCCATAAACACGCAGATGTGCTATAATTTCTCTCATTCAACCAAACATAAAAAATTTTAAAAAGCAATTTACCATTAACTTCACATTCTATCCATTTACAGCCCCAGTCCTTCTTTTTACAGATGACTCCTTGAAAGAAATTTCTACATAAACTGTGTCCAACTTTTCTTTCCAGGCCCTTACTCCACTACAACAATATCAACACTGCTGCATATTCATTTTTCTTTGCCTGTCAACAGCATTTAACACATTGAACATATATATAACATATATATATACATGAATCATATATATACATACATATATACATACATATAATCATATATTTCACATGACCTTCTCTTCTCATTGGAGCTCATTCCTTCATTTGTATTCCAGTTTGCCACATTAAACTTGTTTTCCTTCTATCTCTAGTTGATATTCCTCAGTAAGCTCTGCCAGATTCTCTTTATCTAAATATTCCAATGTCTTAACACCAGAGTCTGTTCAGTCCTTGAATTAAGTCTCTTTCTATCTATACTTATTCCTTTGGTGATGTCATACAGTTTCACCATTTGCCTAATTTTAAATACCATACTCATACTAATTATTTACAAGTTGCTATTTCTAGCCCAGATCACTTCTTTGAACAACGGACTCTTAAATCTCAATGAATATTAAATAAGCATCGAAAATTTAACACACCCAGAGATAATCTCTATTCCTCACAGAGCTGCCCTTTCCACAGTTTTCCACATTTTTCTAAATGGTAAACTTTATCTTCCAGTAGCTCAGGTCTCAAATTTACAGCTATTGCAACACCTCTCCAATATCTCCTGTTCTCTTTTCTCCTTCTCTTTTCTCCTTTGCTTTTATGACCAATATAATAGGTTGCACATTTCATATTTTTATCTTAATTATTTTCAACCTCCTTCAGTAATAAGTGCGCTTCATGAAAAGATATTTTCTTCATCACTACATTCCTAGTGTCTGGTTCAATGAGTGCTCAATAAATATAAGTTGAATTAATGAATAAAAATGAATAAATATTTGATATATTAGCCAACACTTATTTTTAATTACATGAATACTAAAATATGAAGGGGTAAAGAAGAAATACATTGAGTTACTAACATGAATATACTAAGAATGGGAATTTAATTTAGTTAGTTTAAAAGAAAACATTATATTGCATTCCAGTGAAATTCATTCAGAATTGAAAATGGACATCCCTATTTTCATACTTTTAATTAGTTAGATTATAATAATAATTGATCAAAAGAAATTTTGATATATAAAATTCAATTTCATTGGTGAAAATACATCATGATTACTTAGAGATATTTATATCCTCTTTATAGTAGGTCATTTACAATATCTCATAAATAATGTGTTTTTCTTTTTCTTTTCCTCTCTCTGACCCCACACTGCTTGCTTGCTAAACTCTGTTCTATTATAGCTTCAGGTAATCTTACTGACTCTGACAATTAATTTTTTCCCCCAATTCTACCTTCCTTTGCATTAAAAAGAATCAAGCTTTTCTTGGAATGAATTGTGAATGCTGTAGGGAATACACATCTCTCCTTTGGACACGGGTTTGCTCTGAAGCGCTCTAGACTAATTTCACACTGTTTAGTTGTGATTGGGCAATGACTCTTTAAGAATCTCTTCATGTTCTCTCTGCCAAACAAAGAAGGCATAAACTTTAAACACAAAATAGAGAAAGTAATATAAATGAATCAATGTGTTATTTCTGGCTTGTACATTACTCATTTGTTTGAGCTCTCTAAAGTTATATTTCTTTTGATTATAAGCACCTAATAGTATTTTTAAGTGTGTTTTAAAATTGATATCACTCTTTAAAAATTTATTCATTTTTCAATGAAATAGTTTTGCTAATGTTGCTAAACATATCTGCATTAATAAAAATTTAATTAATTCAATATTCAATAATAACATTAAATTAAGTTATGCTTTTGATTACTTACATGAGCTAAGTCCAGTAGTTTAGCATATCTAATTTCACTTTTACAAGAATACTTTGTAATATTACACTAATTTTATTCCCATTTTTCAAATAAATAAACTGAGCTGTAGAGATTAAATATACTATTGCCTTTTAAACCAGTACTAAGTAGAAAAGCAGGGATTTATAAATTTTGTGATCTGGCTTTCATCTGTATGCATAACCAGTGTATTCTTCTGCACAAAGCCTTGAGAACAGAAGTAAACACAAGGCCACTATGCACAGACACACACTTTGTGTTTTCCAGTTCTGGACACTGCCATTATATGGACTAAGATGTGAAAGGTGTGCAGTGAAGTTGTGCAATGATACAGTGCTAAATACACATGTGGAGTCCGAGGAGGTGGGTTCAATTGAATTCAAATTACATAATAAATTTAAGGAAAGAGATTGAAAGAGTGAAATTCCATAAGGGGACATCAAAATTTGGTTCTCAAGAATGAGCTGTTCAACCAATCCAGGCTATTTGATATCACAAATTCAACAGCAAGAGCATAGTATTTAAGACAAAGTTGTGAATCTACACAAACATTGCTCAAATCCTGGCTCTATACTTCTCACCTCCAACTTTTGTTATACCACTTCGTTTCCCTTTTCTCAGTTTCCTCATACATACCCATGGTTGTGAAGATTAAACTAGTTCCTACATATAAACTTCTTAAAAGATTGCTAGGCTTGTAGAAAGCCTGTAGTTAAGTTCAGTAATGAGGTCTAACCCCAAGGAGAAAGAGAATAGGGCTAGAAATTGAGCGATTATTTTCCCTCAAATTATATCTGGGTTCCAGACACCACCACTTATTGCCTAAATGTATTATAATATACAATATTTAGGTCTTATTGTAGTAGAAATACCATGAAACATTCTTCACATTATGCTGAGTCAAGGTTTAGACAGAGTAGAATTCTCTATAATGCAAGAGAATAACATCTTTTGCCATACTTCTTGAATGAACTCATTATGAGAGACCAATTCTTTCCCTTCTATTGGATAAAATTCAAGGAAGTTTTCATTACTTTTATGGTTACTCAACACAACAACAACAACAACAATTTCTCAGTCACTTTCAGTCTCATGAAAGATTTAATCAATAATTAAATTATCCTGTGTACTAGTGAAAATAAATTTTAAAGTAAAGATTCTCCATTTAACTGACATGGGCCTAAATCAGGCTGGAGATCTAAGTGGAAAAGGGACGTTTGGGAGACGTCTTTTCTTTCTCTCCTTGCTCTTTTACTTTTCTCCCTTGCTTATTAAGCATGGGTTATGACTCCCCAAAGGAAACAGTGAGAGAGGAGGTTAGAAAGGAAGTTTAAATGTTGGAAACATTTTTATTCATCTAATTGTATAATAATTTGATTTTTGTTCCCTTGGGGCTTGGAATCTGGCTAAAGGTAACTCTCTAGTAGGGTATATTTTAAGATTCTTAACTTAAAATATGACTTCTTAGAGAATATTGAAATGTCATTTTCTCAACCAAGGCAATGCATTTTTTCAGGCTGACTGTTTATGATATTTTCAGTATCTAGACATCCAGAGACCAATCCTTGTTGTTGGCATTATATGACCTCCAGATAGTCCTCTAAAACGGCATACTCAGCCCCTATTTGGCTCTTTCCTTGCACAGTACATACAAGGTACATGAGAAACAATCCAAAATCACACACGTGTAGTTAGCTCCCAATGAAGTCTTTTCTCTCTCTATTTTGTAGATCAAAAACTTCAGACTACTTGTACATGAGTTGAGTACTGTTTATTGTTTTCAAACTCCAGGGGGATTTATCAGCATGAGAAGAGATGCCCTATCCACCTCTTCCACAGGGATAAGAAGCAAAAAGACAGTAAATCTCTCATTTTTCCTTCCAAATGTTTTTCTTCTTTCCTGTTTAACTTCAATCTTTTTATACCCTGAGGAGGGAGGTAGGCTGAAGGCAGAAGTAGTTATTATGAAAATTATACTGAAATATAAATAATTACAAAGGTAGACCACTTATTTCTTAATTTCCTAAAGAACACCTAGTATCTCATTTTAGAACATAGGCATACTTCCCACATATCTTTTTCATGACCACCACCCCCCCAATCTTTTGAAGTCTTGTTATAGATTGAATGTTTGTGCAAAGCCCCCTTCACCAAATTCATAGTTGAAGACCTAATTTCCAGTCTGAAGGTATTTTAAGATGAGGTCTTCGAGAGGTAATGAGGTTAAATGTGGTCTTAAGGTCGGGGCCTTTGTAATGGGATTAGTGACCTCACAAGAAGAGAAAGAGTTCTTTCTTTCCCTTCGCCCCCACACTGTGCACAAGCACCAAAAAAAGTCCATATGAGGTTAGTTTTTCCTTCACAAACACAGTGTTTATATGTTTATTTTATCATCATTACTGTGTATGAGGCAATCACAAACTCTGAATAAATTGTGAACAGCACATATGTTCTTTTCACATTAAAACAAATCTAAAATGTCAAAATTCTTTCTCATTTTTTCACTTAAGGCTAAATGTAAGACCGTCATTAGGAAACATTCAAAAGTTTTGACATTGCCATGTTTCTAAATTTGCTGATGTATCTAAACAAATACAGTTGCTTTATATGTTTCATAAGTTAAAAAACAATTTTTCTTTTTATATGTATTCTTGCTTTGCATAATTTGTTTTCCATAATGTCTTCATGAAAAAAGTGAAATTGTCCTTTGCAATGGAGATAAGTTTAACTTGTTTAAATTAATGCCTGTCCAGTTTATTATCAAAATGGATGAGTCTTTACAAAGAATTAAAAGAGAGTCTCTCTAATGGGCTTCCTTCTGTTTCCCCAGTGAGATAAGAATGAGGGCACATTCCCAAGTGAACACAATTAGAGTTGGCTACATCTAAAAGGAGAAATTGACTCCAGAACTTTATTAGATATAGTAAAGTCATATTAAATATTGAATCACCCAAT
This sequence comes from Pteropus medius, assembly GCF_902729225.1. Taxonomy (NCBI): domain Eukaryota; kingdom Metazoa; phylum Chordata; class Mammalia; order Chiroptera; family Pteropodidae; genus Pteropus; species Pteropus medius. The sequence continues at coordinate 3,390,365 of NW_024340848.1, forward strand.
AAACACACATTACCAAATGGAGGACTTATATAAAAGAAGCATTTTTCAAAGCCTGAAATATTTCTTATTTCTTTGCATTCTTGGTAATTATTTTCTAAATAAATTTTATGGACTTCACTTCTTTGTTAATGGAGTAGTTTTCCCTTAAGGCCTACATGAATAATATGTGATTCAAATCTGGAAGTATCTAAACACAAGCAAAATTTTGGTTAAGCGAAATCTTAGGAACAAAAATTAATTATTTAAGAAGACTGAAAGATTTTCTTGTTTTCCTGTTTATGATTTTGTGCATAATCTGGGAGAAGTTAGTTTAATAATAGGCAGATACTATGTTTGTAAAATAACCATTAATGATCAATGTCTTGAAAATATTAAGAAAGTCCAAACATCACAAATAATGCATATTTAAATTTGTTGTTTCCCTGAGCTTCATTAGTAACTCTGAAAATTAAAACTATACTACGACAATTGAGGAAAGTTAAAAATTCAAAAACCTTTTAAATCTATGACCTATATAACATGAAAGACCGATGTTAGAAAGACTGGCAAGCATTATTTGATAGGAAGAACATTTGGGTTTGAACTTAGGCCAAGAAATGAGACTAAAGTTACTGTTTAATTTATTTAATTAATTTATTTAACTTTTCCACAAAGGTTGAAGAGGATTTATCTAAAGTAAACTTCAACTCTAAGAAGTGGTAGCCTAGAATGATAAAAATCCCAATTCTTTTCTCTAACGGGGTATTAACCTTATATAAGTATCAGTTCAAAACTCAGAAACTAATGTGGGATCTGTTTCTTTCCAACACTATTTACTGTTTATCCACCTGAATTTTGTACCCAATGTCACACTTTAATATTATCAGACATTATGTGCCAGGACATAATATATTAATGAACATGATCCTCAAATTAGACTATGAAGTATGTATTGTTATTTTTAAATATGTCTAATTTGGGAATACTGAGGCTCAAAAACTAATGAGGATTCCAGGCTGGCATGCCTAGGATAAACTTTTATGTCTTGACAGCAAAATGTAGAGCACGATCACTTATAATCTTCCCCTTTAAGGACCATATCGTAAAAGCTACCATGCATTATGTTTAAGTAATAACTTTTTAGTAATGGTTATTTGGTCCACCTGTTTAAGTATATCTTCTAAGTCTATGCTTAAAAAAAAAAATTCGGCACTTTGTAAAATCACTGTTTTTTTTCTTTGAGGTAGATCACATTTTATGAAATTCAGTATGTATAATTAAAGACACAGTTTGACACTAATAGGTTACATAGTCAGGTATAATAATAATGTAATTCTTACATTGTCTACTCTTAAAAATACTCTATAACTATTCTATAAATTAACTCTAGTTAGGAAATTATCTGCCTTCTTCTTAGTTATCAATTGTCTATTTACTCTTTTATATCATTCATTGTTTTCCATTAGTCCTGCATTAAAATTGAGAGATTATTTTTAATGTTTTTTCATCTTTTATCTCCATTGAGATTGTAAAGTATAACGTCATAATAAATTTTATTTGTATAAGTCTAGCTATTTATATTATGCTGTTTGCTACCACCTTGCATATACAAATGCAAGTATAACTTTCCTCTAATAAATTATCTTTAATTTTTAATGTTTGTTTAGCAGCTTCTCTTAATGGAAGAAATTTTCTTTCTATACATTTTAGTCCATTCTCACTGTGTTCTCATATGGTAGAAAAAGATAAGAGAGTTCTTTAAAGTCTCTTTTATAAAGGCACTAATCCCATTCATGAGGGCTTCAATTTCATGACCTAATCACTTCCCAAATGCAGATCCTAACATTGGAATTAGGATTTCAACTTATCAATTTTTTATGGAGGGAGCACAAACATTTAGTCTATAACATCATGCTTTGATAGGAAATGCATTGACTGCTACATAAAAATGATTTTTATATTCTATAAATACTTCTAATTTATTAGAAAATTTTGCCCAAGCAGAAACAACAAAATTGAAAGTTATCATTTTTTCTACCTCTCAGTTTTATTCTTTAACTCTATTTGGTCAATTTATCTTTACTTTTCCATTCTAGTATTTTAACAGTCTATAATGGCCACAGTAATGTCCTTTCCACACATGGAAATTCTTCTCTGCCACAGTATTACTCTATTTCCCTTTGTAACTAATGAGAATGTGAGGTTAGGATACTTTGAAACTATATAAACATCCTGTTCCACAACAATATTTCAATGTGTTCATTTATTCCTATCAATATACATTCATGGTTACTTATTCAATGTGTTATAATCCATTATTATAGATATTTTTCTGATTAAAGCATTATAGATTTTGCCAATGAAAGCTTCTTCAGGCTGGTTTCTGTATCTTTTTAACATGTCCCTAATCACTCTTTGACTTCTTCCTTACTTTCTGTCAAAAATGAATAAATAAACTTTTTAAATTTAAAAATTCAGCATTATCTTGTACTTTTCCTGCTCCAATCCTGGAATCAAACATTCTTCCAAAGAGTCTTACTTCTTTTGAATGAAAATTAATATCAAGAAACCAAATTCTAGAAGATCTGTAAGAAATAAACTGTTGTTTAATACACTCAGCCCATGTTGTTCTATATGGCAACTCAAACTGATGAATACACTACCTTTGACTCTATATTCATATCTCTCATTGTCAGCTAGTGCCCCTCATTTTGAAGTTACCTTTTTTTAAAATCTACTTTGTTCTATAACTATTACCAAGTATTTGATTGGAGTCCATAAACTGATAAACTGATGACACTGACATGTGATTCTCTAGAACTCAATGCAAATACTCTATTTTAGAAAGATATAGGTTGGACGAAAGGGATGAATTTTATGGGGAAACATCATTTAATGTGCAGAGTTGTTAGGAATATTGTAGGTAGCCACTTTGTATATCTGCATGTGCACCTCAGTCATTACTCTTAAAACACATACTTAATATACAGTAAAGAGGTAAATGGTGATCAGAACCATACCTTCAAACCGAAGTATTTTAATAAACTTGAAACTGAGCCCAAAGACCAAAGTGGAAATTAGAGGCAGGAAGGCAACCCAAAACAGAAACATCCAGTGAATTTAGTCAGCAGAGAACATAGACTCTTCTAAGTTTTCCTGTACTGCTGACTTCTTTCTCCATGACACATTCAGAGTCCAGAAGAGCTCTTATTTTACCCCTATCCCTCTGAGCCTTTAGGTGGTGACTGAAAACAACCAGTGAATATCCCAAACTCATTAAGCTGACAGTGTAATGACCACAAACCCATTTACTACCTCTGACAGGCTCTGTGCTAAGCAATTAACCCTCATTATTACCTTTAATGCTCACTGTACGTATTTTAACTCCAAACGAAATCTAAATGACAGATTTAGATTCATGTTGTGTTTGTGTTGCGTATTTTAATTTTATGAAAGTAATTAAAATTGTAAATAAAATTATATGTATGTATACATATACATATGTGTGTGTGTGTGTGTATAATTTTTAGAAAGAAGGGGGCAATGATTGAACCCATCAATAGATAGTAAAAAATAATAATAATAACATAGGGCTAAAGTAATTCAAACACTATAATGTCAGTTTCTACTCCCTGTCAGTCAGTAATAGACACACCTCCCCTGTTTCTGTGAACCTCTCCCACCTCAGGCAGGCGCTTTCTGAGACTGATTGCTTATCAACACACACTCTACTCCTGCAGGAGCCATTGTTTACATTCTCTTAAGTGCCCACCAGGAGTTTCCAGGCACTCTTTTCTTACAAAGTATGCCACAATCTGCTGGTTCATAACCTTTCGAAAAAGTTAGTTGATAAGCTTCTGCACTCCTCTTCCTTCACTTTGGAGAGAGAAAGAAATCCTACTTTCTTTGACTCACTGTCTCTCTCTTTCTCTCTCCCTCTTATGGGAGAGATCAAAATCATCGGACTACCTTCTGGTTAACTCTCAGATTTCATACTTTGGAAGGAGTTATACAAGACATTTCATTTTCCTTCTAACTTTTATTAAAAACTCAAGTGTTTAGTGAGTGCTGACAATTTAATTCCAGATATTATTTTAAAAATTTGTTCACAGCCCCAATGGTTATTATTTTGTACAAAAGCGTCAATTGTTTTCTAATGCAAAAGATAGACCGCTGTGCTTTTACATTTAAAATTCTTTTGAGGAACCTTGCAGAACTGAAATTTGTAGAGTTGAACATTAACTAATTGACAGTATTTAGCTTATACTAACTCAAACAAGATATCTAAATATTACTTGAAATGTCACAGACTTGTGTCATGGTATATGTAATGATAATTTTTAAAGATGAGCTATATTTTACACATTCCATAGAGAAACAGAGATCTTTCATTAAATGCAGCAATGCCATCTCATACATTGAAATGCCTTGTCAGAGCAGGTTCCCATTATGTTTTTGTGACAGGCGAAAAATAAGCAATAAACAAAAAACTGATAAGGTCACACACCTGTAATACTGTATTCAGTTTGAGACACTTCAGTGTCATAAAGATGCTGACAAATGAAAAGAGCTTTGAAGTTAGACTTACAATGAGAGATTAAAAGGATGAAATATGTATACCATAATTCAATTGTGACAAAGTAGGATGAGCCAAGTTATCTGTTTTGAAAAATATGGAAGTTATAAATGATGAAGAAGTTGTAGTGCTATTTTGTGTCCGTGCGTGCACGTATGCACACACACACATTTTCTGGAATATTTGCCATAGTTTCTTTGGTAAGATTGTGATATAAGAAACTTTCAAAACCTAAAAATATTAAAAATCAATTTCCCATGCAATTACCCATATGTTGGTTATACTTTTTAATTATTAATTTAAAATTCTAAGACAAGAAATACCAACACATGTTAACTGTCAGTATATCTATAGTAAAAAAAAAAATCGTTTTATTATGATTCAACTTGGCATACTGAGCAGCGTACAGGACGACAAAAGTTCTGTTCTGTAATTTCATATCTGCTATGAACTAGCAATAGTCTTTTAATCTCTCTCAGCCTCAGTTTCTTCATCTATACAATATGGATATTACATCAGATGTCTTAAAACCTTTCCTGGAATAATATTCAAATTTTTATCCAAATAAAACTTAAACTATTAACTGTTGTTGATATTTCTTCCAAATAAAAACAATAACATGCATATGCAAAATATTTTTAAATGTTATTAAAAGGAATTCTCTAATAAAATATAGTATAGTAATCTAGAGACCAACAAGAAGACATGTCAAATAAGAGAGAAGCCATCTCTCTTCTCCAATTTCTTAGTAAAAATATTCAACAAATAATTAAGCACTCTATTTTAGGTGACATGAAATTGAAGCTCGTCGATGAATTATCTAGAGGTGAGTACAGAAGTGTTTTTTTTTTTTTCATTACCTGAGAAGCCAGGGAACTACAAGTAGCTTATATTTTGTTAACTGAGGAGAAAAAGCAAATCAATAAATATTTGATATGGAGAGAAATATACATAAATACATATAATATAATATATTTATAATATATATACTACTAATAAAAATAATGTATAGAAATAATTTACAATGTAAGTATGAGAGAGATGGAGTACTGTCGCAGATAAGGTGGTTAGGATAATGCCTCTCTGAGACTGTGACATCGATAATCAGAATCCTTTAATATAGTTAAGGAGGAAACCAGGAAATTATGTCAAACCAAAAAAATAGGTAAAACCATGAAGATAGTTAGCATTTTGTGAAAATAAATTCTGGAAGCTATGAATAAAAGATTAATAACATCAGAGTACAAGGTCTGCGATAACTGTGATATTCTTGTCTATTTGCTTATATGATGGCTATTGTAGCTCCAGGCATCATATTATAACACAAGATTCCAAGAAGGAATGAAAGGAATAAGCAGATGATCTACCAGATGTTATAGTTTGGGAGATATCAGAGGGAGAAATGTAGAGTCTGTGACAATCCCTTATGAAAGAATCACAATACAAGACATGGGTCGTAAAACAAAGCCACGCCACCTTGCAGACAAGAATTATACAACTTTTGTAAAACCTGCTATACTCCTGGGCTCTGATACAGACAAGACCTCTGACTGCAGAACATCAAGTGACCATAGCCAAACTTGCCCTTCATGCACAGATATGGTAGGTATGGCAAGACCAAAGAGAATCCACTGTGAGATAGAATTTGTACATCTGGACTGAGGACAAACAAAATCAGAGAATAAATGTAAACTTCATGATCATTTATCCCTCAGCTCCTTATCAGCTACCACTGTTTTAATAGCCAGCTTCCTTCATGTCCCAACGGCTGTGCATCAATAATAGCATAGGTGCTATTTTTACCCTACTTCTTAGCGCATTCACTTCTACTATCCAAATTCATCTCAAGTAAAAATGAAAAAAATATCAATTAGACTATTAATTTGTTTTAGGGGCTATCTGTATTCCACCTACCATGCATGTTTCTCAACATCAGTCAGACAAAGGATTTAGCCTCTAGCTTCAACTTATTGCCTGCTTCCTTGGCCCAATCCTGGCATGAAGCGTTATGGCTTATTTTTTTTTCTAGAAGCAGATTTAAAATAGAGTTTTGTATTTTTTAAGGAAATAACACCTATGAAAGGAAAGGAAAATAAGCAGAAATGGACAGAGGGAGAAGCTAAACAGCAAAGACTTCCCAATAGCCTCAGCCCAACGAAGCTGATGGGGAGCTTTGGAATAAATATTGTATGTCTGAAGTATACTTCTTGAACCAAAATGGATGAGCCTTTGCTTTCACACCTCACTAAATCACCAGATACAGGTAGCCCTGGGAAGGCATACCTAAAGGACTGACAACTGGAAACTGTTTATTGTGTATACTCCCCATAGCTTTGTGGAAAGTCCTTCTCCAACAGGCCCCTAAGAGGAGTTTGTTATTGTCTACTTCAAACTCCTGTGGGCTAAAGCAATAGAGAGTTTCTTCTGAAAAAGTCATATGAATATACATCTCCCTCAGAGTGATTTGTTTTTCATGACTCATGTCTTATCCAGTTTTGTATGCCTTGGTCACTGTTCAATACTTGAATTGATTTCTACTTTATTCTAGATTTATAATTGTAATCAGCAGACATGAGTTCAATATAAGCTAACTTACTATGTCTAAAGCCAAATATCATATCTTTTCTTAAAATCTTCTTACAGATTACTCTTATTTTGCCATACTGTTTTTACTAAGTTTTGGTAGTTTGTGTCTTTTAGAAATTTGTCCATCTCATTTACATTGTCTAATTTATTCAATGGATTCTCTGATCTTTTTTTATTATATGAGGTTGATAGTAATGTCACCTTTTTCATATGTGAGTTTAGTAACTGGAGTCACTGTCTTTTACATGGTTATTCTAGCTAAAGGTTTGTCATTTTTATTCATCTCAAAATATTTTCCCATTTTCCTTGTAATTTTTTCTTTGACCCATTGGTTAATTGGTAGTGTGTTAATTCCCACATTTCCTTCTGCTATTGATTTATAATATAATTAAGTTGTGGTCAGCAAATGACTATAAAATTTCATCCTTTTAAATACTTTGTATAATTTCAATCCATTTAAATTGATTGGGGCTTGTCTTAGGGCCTAACATATATTCTATCATTGAGAATGTCCCATGTGCACATGAGAGAAATGCGTATATTCTGCTTGTAGGATAGAGTTCTGTAGATGTGCAGTAGTCTAGTTGGTTTATAGTGTTGTTCAAGTACCAATTTCCTTACCCAGAAGGGGAATTGCTGGATTGTATAGTAGATCTATTTTTAACTTTTTGAGGACCCTCCATATTATATTCCACAGTGGTTGGACTAATTTATATTTCTACCAAATGTGTATAAGAGTTCCTTTTTCACTACACCCTCACCAGCACTTGTCTCTTGTTTTCTTCATGATAGCCATTATAACAGGTGTGAGGTGATATCTGGTTCTGGTTTTTATTTGCATCTCCCTATGATTAGTGATGATGAGTTTCTTTTCCTGTGTCTGTTGGCCATTTGATATTTTTTTGGAAAAAAAAAATGTCTATTTAATTATCTGCCTATTTTTTAATTAGATTTTTTTGTTGTTATTAAGTTGTGTTACTTTATATATTCTAAACATTAATCCCTTATCTGATATATGGTTTGCAAAAATCTACTTCCATTCCATAGGCTGCCATTTCATTTTGTGAATTATTTTGCTGTGTTGAAGCTTTTTAGTTGGATGTAGTACCATTTGTTGATTTTTACTTCTGTTGTTTGTGCTTTAGGTGTCATGTCCAAAAAAATCATTGGCAAAACCAATATCAATGAGCTTCTTCCCTATGTTTTCTTCTAGGAGTTTTATGGTATCAGGTCTTATTTTTAAGTCTTTGAACCATTTCAGGTTAATTTTTGTGAGTGGTTTGAGATAGGGGTCCAATTTCATTGTTCTGCATGTATTTCTCTAATTTTCCTAGCACTATTTGTTGAAAAGACTTTCCTTCCCCCATTGGATGTTTTGGGCTCCTTAGTCAAATACTAGTTTAATGCTGAGATTTAATCTGAGCTCTAGTTCTGTTTCAATGGTCTATATGCCTATTTTTGCACCAGTACCATACTATTTTTGTTATTATGGCTTTGTAGTACAGTTTGAAATCAGGAGTGTGATATCTCCAGCTTCCCCGCCCCCCTCAGGATTGCTTTGGGTATTCAGAGTCTTTTGGGGTTCCACACAAACTTTAGGATTCTTTCTCTTATTTCTTTGAAGAATATTTTTTTGCATTTTGATGGGGAATTTGTAGATGGCTTTGGTTAGTATGGCCATTTTAACAGTATTTTTCTGCCAATCCATGAACATGGGTTGTCTTTCCATTTGTTTGTGTCTTCTTTAACTTCATTCAACAAAGTCTTTTAGTTTTCATTGTATAGATCTTTCACTTCCTTGGTTAAATTTATTCCTAAGTATTTTATTTCTTGGCATGTCTCATACTTTTGTCTTTAAAACTGGACATTTTAAATAATATAATGAGCAATGCTAAAAATTAGATCCTCCCTTCTAGGGTTTGTTGTATTTCTTGTTTGTTTTTTGTTGTGCATTTGTTGTTGCTGTTGTTGTTGCTACTGCTGATAGATTTTTTTCCTTTAATTAATTTCCTGGAAAAATTCTGTAAAGTCTGTATTATTTGTCATGTATGGCCACTGAAGTTGTTACTATGCTAGCTTAATAATCTACTAATTCTTGAACTGAGATTTCTTTAAATGCTTTGAATCAATACATCTCCCACCTTTTTTACAAGTGGCTGTAAGCATTTTGAAGTATGCCTTAATTCTAAGGCAGTTCAAAACTCTGTCTTACCCTTAACTTTCTCTTCTTCTTCTTCTTCTTTTTTTTTTTTTACCTGCTAGAGGTAACAGATTAGGATGTATTTATTTCTTTTTTTGCCTTATTCACATCTCTGCACATGTGTGTGGACTTCTAGATATGCAGAAATATGCTGGAGGTTTTCAAAGCCCTCTAAGAATATATAATTCTCAGGTTCTCTTTTTCAACTTTTTGGCTAGTTTATTCTTTGATCTAACTGATATAATAGTCTCATACTTTAAGGTTAAATAATTCTTCAGTTTTAAACCAATACCATGGGTACAGAACTTTTCCCACTGAGAGTGTTCTGAGTCAGGCCAAATAAAAACAAGCCTTATAAATGGGATTTATGAGAAATTCTAAACTCAGTCTGCTCCCTCCAGTGACTAGTTTTCACAATATCATGGTTTGAGGCAGCTGGATGTTAAGACAATGGTGGAGTTGGAGTGAGGGGCAAAGGACTTGGTCAATGACGTAAATTGTCACAAATCCAGCTATTCTTAAAGAGTTAGCTATTTTTTTTTCCTAAATAATTGCTTGTCTAATTTTTGCAAGCCTTTGGGTAATTTCCAAAGTTAAGAAAATATTGGCTTTTAAAAATTTTTTTTGAGAGGGTTCTTTATTGTTTTTATGAAACTGTAGATTTTGAGAGGCCTTTACCATTCCAGAAGTATTTACTTATCCTTTACCACAAATTTTGAGTCATTTATTACCTCTTTGTCCTTACTGGCAGCTGGACTTAACATCTGATGTGACTGTAGTTTTCATAGCTATCTGCTACCATTGCATTACTCATATAATAGATATTCCTCTTTATGTATGATATACAATGCATTTTCCACTCGTTCTCTAAGCAAGATATAATGCCTGCAAGCTATCGTCACTGAGGGAACCTATCCTGATCCAAAGATTTATTAGTTTATGTGATTTTAGAATACTACATAAGAATCCATTATTATATTCTTCTATGATGATGAAAAATGACAATGCTACTGTTTAAAATCTATTAAGAAAAGTGACTTTTAAAAGTTGATTTTTGAATAGGTTTCTAAAATCATAAAATTGAGTTAATCTGAATTTTACAATATTCAAGTAATTTTCTAAACTTTGAGAATTTGAATATTCACTAACATATTGATCACACATTTCTGAAACAATAAATTTTGTAAATGAAATCTAATTATACTTATAATGCTCTCTGTGATCTGCTTTAGATTTTGTTATGCCCTTACTACTAATCACATAACTTAAATATGTCTAATTATTTATATTATTAAATATCTAAAAGGTATTATATAATATTTTTGAAGCAAGATTTTTATCAAAATGTATGACTATTTGAAAATATCAATAAATTATAGTAGATATTATAAATTTTTGATATAATTACAAAGTTAATGATTATTAATCCATAATTAAGACATTTGTCTTTAATATGAATGGACAAATACTCATGTATTTTTATTCATTTTTAAATTCTTTTTTTTTTTTTAGGTGAGGCAACCCTTGGTTGACCTCACAGATTGCAAGGATCTTGTCAATTTACAATCTCTTATTTTTTTATTTTTTACACCTACAGCACCTGGTCTTCCTAAGTGGTTTCTCATACAAGTATTAACCAGGCCCGACCTTGCTTACATTTTTGAATTCTTATAACTATGATGTCTTAAGTTTTTGTAATATGTTAAATCTAATTATGTGCCTTCAATATAAAGACTATACACATTTATAACTTTATATTTCTTGACTATATTCCTTTCTTTTATTAAAAGTATTCCCTTGGTATTATATTTATTACCATCATGTTTTGTTTTTGTCACATATTGGCCACAGCCAAAGCATAATTCAAAAACATAAAAATAGCTAAATTACTTGCCTTTTAATATTCATTATTGACTTCCAAGTTTCACAACATGGCTTACAAGGACCTTTATAACCCTTATATTTTAGCCATTCTGATAAAATCTCATTTCATTAAGAACTAAGAAAAAATATGTGCCATGTTTATAGTTTAATGTCTGTGTTTCATGATAGACCATAAATATGATGTCTGGGGCTTTGTCTATTTTAAACACGCTCAAATTTTTAAAGCCCAACTGTTCCTGCCATATAGTTTGTACTTAGACTTAGTAGTTGAATGAGGACAAACTAATATCATTCAATTTAAATAGTTTTTCTTTAATATTTTAAAAATATTTTTGTTTACTTTATATTTTTATCATCAAAATTATTCTCAGTTTACCATTTTCTCTTTCACACACCATTGTATTCTTGTCATGTAAAGATATTAGATGAATTTCGTGATGTAGAGCTATAGAATAATAAGGTAAAATATCAATCTTGATTTAATATCAAAAATGACATCAAGTATCTTTAGAGGAAATCTTTCAGAGAAAAAAAAAATTACGATGAAATATAACCAGCCTGAACTGCTCAATATATCATGTAAAAATACTGTAATGTCATTTTTCCCCCAGTTAATTGCTTGATCTTCCACCTGCCCCATTAGCAGGAAATATAACATATTTCTTTGGCTATTAAGTCCTCAAAATAACTCAGAATGCTAGTGGCTTATAATGTCAGAGAAGTTTCGGAATCTGTTTTCCATCTCTAAATGAAGAGAAACAGAAGTTTCATTAGGTTGATAATGCTATAAATTTTGAAAAGGAATGAGAGAATCATAATATTTTATTACTTTAATTGTTAAAATGTGAACATTTAAAAACACATATAAAGGTAAAGAGAATAGCATGAGCATCCATGTATCTATAATTCTGTTTTGACAATCATCTATAGTCTGCCATGCTCATTTCATTTATCTCCCCATTTGGAGGAGGGAAGTAGCTAGAATATTTTAAAGTAAATTCAAGATATAAAATCATTTCACTATTAAATACCTCACTAGATATCTTTAGTAGATGTGACTTTTAGTAATATCATGCTTATGACTTTTAGTCATACAGGTATCACACTTAATGTTATAAAATTAACTTAATATCACTATTGCCTTTCCTCAAAATTTTTACAATTGACTAAAAATTGTGTATTTACAACCAGTTTGTTCTAATCAAGATCCAAATGAGATCTTCTCATTAATGTTATTGCTTTATGCTATTACATATTAAAATTATTGAAGATTGATTTAAAACATTCCATCTGAGTTATACAAACAAATCCTCATTTCACCAATTGGTATCACGATCTATGAAATGTATCAGTAGTCCACTATCTCACAGTCCAGGAAGTGGATCTTTTGCTCTCTTGAATATTGTTCTTAAAACTCTCTGACAACTTCCCTTTTGTATGGTTCATGCATAAAGGGTCTTGTTATATACTCTGCTCCTGAAGCACTGTGCTACCCACTCTATATGGCATGCCTCAGAGTGTGATAAGTCATTCCTAGTATTCCTAGTGTCTATTAATTTTGGCGTTGTAAAAAAAGTCCTAAATTCACTGGCTTAAAACAATAAGCATTTATTTAGCTTATTAGTTAAATGGTAAACTACTTGGGTGAGCTAAGCTGGACATTTTGCTTTCTGATTTTGTCTGGGGTCACTCATGTGTCTATATCACTCCATTCATCTGTGTTTTTAGAATTTGACTAACCATTAGCCAGGGCAATACGGAAAAATGAGTCATATGTGTCTTTCATTATATATGCAAGTTTAGGCTTCTTTACATGGTGGCAGTTGAAGGATTTTCAAAGGAGTGAGAGTGCACTGTGTAAACATTTTTCACCTTTCTGCTTGCATCATGTAAGTTATTGTTCTGTTGGTCAAAAGAAGTCAAATGACCAAGCCCAGAATCAGTGTGGTAAAGGATTACCCAAAGGTAGACTAGGCTATCAGTACTCTGATAATCTACCACATATCTCGATCCTTCCAAGTAATTGTTATTTAGGATATATTTTTCACCTTCTTCATTAAAGAAAAATAATCCTATAAATTTAATTCTAGTTAAACATTCCTCTATAAAATAAGCAGATTAAATATAACTTTGTTTTGAGAAAAATAATATAATAATGTTGAATTCACAATACCCACCATTTATCTGAGCTTATAATTAAGTAACATTGATAAAGCCCCCCAATGGTTTAGCTTGATTTCCTTCAAATAGAAAGAGATTATATCTGTCTACTCTTCATCAAAATGGCATTTTCAATTGCATCACCTCTACCAGATAATCACAAAACGCCAATCTGACAGGACTGTCTCAGTACACAATAGTGGAAACTGACAATGAAGCCTTGGGAGACTGATACATTTTCAATAATGCAGGGATTATTTTTTTTTTTTCTTTAAACCTGTCTTTTCCCCCCCAACAGGGAAGAGGTTTAAAGCATTTAGTGAGGTAAAAAAGCTATTTTACTGTTTTTTAATGGTTATTTCTTCAAACTAGAAAGTTTCATGTCACTTTCAAGCACATCATTAAGAGAAGTAGGGCCAGATCAAATTCAAACTTCCTTCTCTCACAGCTGAAAATCTTCTGCAACTGAAAATGCCAGGGTGAAAAAAAGGAGCTGATGTGTAAGAATAAACTGTTCTGGCTGAAAGTATCTCTCTCCCAGTCATCCTGATGTTACTCGTGTTATTTCATAAGTGTCACACTTAGATTACAAACACTATAATTAAATTGAAAACTAATGTCACCTCAGAAAAATGTCAAGCAAGTATTATTTTCAACAATTCTTGTTGATGATTTGTGAAAACATAATGTGAGGCTTCTAGTGCATGAAGACTGTCATGCATGCCATAAGCTGAGCTGAGTGACATAAGATTGATCAGGAAATTAAATGTCTAGTAAATATGACAGAAAAATCATTATAACCCACTTGCAGTTGGCTATGGGTCATCTCTTTCCTCTTTGACCTCAGTTATTAAGACCAGAATCTATCTCCCTACATCCTATAGTATTATATTAGTTTATATATACTTTTAATTATAAAGAAAATGGAAAGAAACTGGAAAAAAATAGTGAGTTTCATCAATGGGGCAGTTCTTACCTCTTTGTAAAGGTAATCAGCTACCCTTCTAAAATACTGTAAAAATATAATACAAACATTAGGAAAAAAATATGAAATTTTTCTACTCTTATATTTACTGTTGTATTTCATAAAAAAAGCATTAAGTCTCTCCTTGAAAAGTAAAGTTTAAATGATGTAATCTAGAGGGCATGGAGCTAAAGTGTTTAGAGTATATTTATTTTACTCCTCAAAGTCAGCAGCTTTAAATTAATAGTTATTTTTAAAAAGATAACTTTAAACTTAAAAAGGAGTTACATAAGAATAATACAGTCACATCTACGGCCATGCCACCCTGAATGTGCTCCATCTTGTCTGATCTCGGAAGCTAAGCAGGATTGGGCTTAGTTAGTACTTGGATGGGAGACCACCTGTAGGTGTAAAAAAAAAAAATACAGTCACATATGCACTTCACCCAGCTATCCCTGTGTTATCATCTGTAAAAACTAGAAAATTAACCTTGGAACAGTACTATTAACTAGAGTTTGGAAAATAACAAATGTTGTGAGGATGTGAAGAAATTAATACCATCACCTAGGCATTGCTGGTGGAGGGTCCTCAAAAAATTAAAAGTAGAACTCCCATATTTATCCAAAAGAATTGAAAATAAAATCTCAAAGAGATTTTATTTTCCTACCTCTAAGGTATTTATCCAAAAGAATTGAAAATAAAATCTCAAAGAGATAATGGCAATTTCATGTTCATTACAGCATTAGTCATAGTACACAAGAGATGGAAACCTAAATGTCCATTGATGATGAATGAAGAAAATGTGGCATATATACACAGAATATTATTCAGCCGTAAAAAGAAAAGAAAATCCTGTCATGTACTACAAAATAGATGAACCTTGAGGAAATAAGTGAAATAAGCCAGTCACAAAAGGGCAAAAACTGAACGATTCTACTTCTATGAAGTATTTAAAGTAGTCAAACGCATCAAAGTAGAAAGTGGAATGGTTGTTGCCGAGGGCTGAAAGAAATGGAAAATGGGTGGTTGCTGTTCAATGGGTGTCAAGGTTTAGGGCTCTGCTATGTAACATTGTGCTTTACTATTGTACTTTACAACTAAAAATTAAGAGGATAGACTTCATGTTGTGTTTTTTTTTTTACCACAGTTTTAAAAATGCAATGATATTTCTATGATGACTTTGTTTCCAATGACACTTCAAAATTCTTTTGTTAGTTCTTATAGCATATTAGTAGGATTTTTTTAGTATTTCTATATACACAATTATGCCATCTGCAAATAGAAATAACTTCATTCTGTCTTATCCAGTGTCTTAGTCTATTTTTATTGCTATAACAAAAATTCTATAAATTGGCTGGCTTATAAACAATAGAAATTTATTTCTCACAGTTCTGGAAGCTGGAAGTTCCAGAGCAGGGTGCCAATATAGTCCTATTCTGGTGAATATCCTCCAGGTTGCAGATGATGACTTCTTGCTGTATCCTTATATGGCAAAATCTGTGAGGAATTTCTGTGCAATTTCTTTTATAAGAGCTCTACTCCCATTCGTGAGGGCTCCACTCTCATGACTTAATAACCTCACAAAGCCACACTTCCTAATACCATCACCTTGGGGGTTAGGGTTTTAACACATGAATTTGGGGGGGAGGCACAAATATTCGGTATGTAGCATTTGTATGTTTCATCAATCTCTTATACACTGGCTAGGAATTCAAGTATAGTAAACTGGAAAGAGAGGACAATCCTTGCCTTTATCCAATCATAGAGGCAATACATTCAAACTTTTACCACTAAATATAACGTTAGCTCTATGATTTCTTATAAAGGCCCTTTATCAAGTAAAGAAAGTTCCCTTCTATTCCTACTTTGATGAATGTTTTTATCATGAATGAACATTAAATTTTGTCAAATGATTTTTCTGCATTATTATGTTAATCTAATTTTTTTCCTTATTTAGTTTATTATTATGGTGAAATACATTCATTGATTTCCAAATGGTGACAATCTTGCATTCTTAAGGCAGACTCCTATTTGTTCTTGATGTATTATTCTTTTTTATCTATTGTTGAATTAAATTTGCTAATATTTTGTTGAGAATTTTTTCATCTATGTTTATAAGTAATACTGGTTTATGGTTTCTTGAAATGTCATCGTCTGTTTTTTATATTACAATAAAGTTGACCTCAAGAATCATTTGAGAAGTGTTTCCTTCTCTTGTATTTTCTTTTTAAAAAATGGTAGAATTAGTATTATTTCTTCCTTATACTTACTAGTAAAATCATCTTAGTCTGGGATTTATATTTTTTGCCAACTCTTAAATTAAAATTAAATTTCTTAAATGCTATAGTACTATTTGGGTAGTTTATTTTGTGAGATCATGTCTTTCAAGAAATTTGTCAATTTTTCTAAATTTTCAGATTTATATGAATAGAGTTGTTTGTTTTATTCCTTATTATTATTTTACTGTATGTAAAGACTGTTTCTGATATTGGTAAACTGTATTTTTTTTCTCTTTTTTATTCTTGGTTAGACTGGCTGAGATTTATCAGTTTTATTGATTCTTCTAAAAACTGAAGCAGTGTTCAACTTTCTTGATTTTCCTCTACTATTTTTCTGTTTTCGTTTTCATTGATTTTTACTCTGGTCTTTCAGATTTCCCTTCTTCTGCTTGCTCTGGGTTATGAGTTGACATTTAACTTTAAAGTATTCGACATTAATTTGCCTTAAATTCAAAAAGTTCTTTGAGTTTCTGTAAGTGCAATTTATTAGAAAAAAGCTGGCTTAACTTACTTTTTTTTTGTATGTTCCCTTGGTTGCTGATGATCCATGGGCCTCTTTCCCAATATCAATGAAAGAAAAGAGAAGCTATTCTAAACTGAGAGTATCCATTATAATCCCTCTTGTTTGAAAAGTGAGCTGTGTCTTTGCAAATTAAAAACATTCAGAGACAAGAACTTTTATGTTACTATCCAATGATAAAGCTTACTTTTCCACTACAATTATAAAATTTACATTATTGTATATTTAGCTATAAGCCTAGACTGCCTTTTCTATTTCTTCTTTCTCTTGAATTAATTTAACAGACTGAAAGTACTAGTAATTTAATATCTGGCCACACAAATGAATCATCAAAACAAAGAGTTCAGTTAGGAGAAGTTGTGGCAAATGGAATCATAATGAATATTAATTCTTTTAACATGTAGACTAAAGTATAATTAACTGGAGAAATTATATTCACAGAACAAAATTCAAGTATTATAAACTGTTTAAGTATAAAAGCAATGAAAATATGTATGAGAAAGGAATGAGAAATATAAAAATGCTGATCTTCAGTTTTTTTCATTTCCTATAAAAGTGAATTTAGTTATTTTGTTAGAATTACATGACTAGCATACTATTCTTATGAAATATGTGTCTATTTGTTCCTCTATAGCACTTTTTTCTCTTATATTAGTGTTTAATAATTTAATATGCTGCAGTAGGTACTTGAGATTTAAGGAATAAAATTTTCCCTATGAGAGTTAGGAAACTTTTAAGACCAACAAAGAGTAGATCAGCAAGACTCACAGTAACCTCCACAATAGAAACACAATTGCATTTAGAGACAGAGGCAATTATCGCCAGTACTATGAAAGATCTCTCCAGGGAAAAGGTGGTCTTCCTCATTCAACTTTATTTACCCTTCCCTATTCCTAACAGAAAGGTGAATAGAAAGGTGTAGTCCAACAGACTTCAATCATCTCCAGTCATCAATACCAGTGCTATTATATTCCTTCCTCCAGTCTCAAGATTGTTCTACTTCAGCCGGATGCTTTTTCTCTTTCAGTGTGTTTCCATCGTTCCCTTATGTGTCATCTTCCTTTTTTTAAGCATGACAGGTTTTATTCTCCATAAACTTGCTCTCATGAAGTACAAAAAATTGCCAAAATAAAATCTTAATTGCATCTTGCATATATTTATGCCACAAACTATGTAACATAGAAAAACAAGGATTTTATACCTCAGACTTAAATGTGTTTAGTTTTTAAATACAAATCTTACCATTTCTACATGGCCTTAGTTATACATGGGTTTTATTATATTAATAGCTGTTCCTGGAGATGAACTAGAGATGAAAGTGTTAATGTGTTCAAAATTCAGTGTCCTCCTAAGACAAAAAATATTTATTTGCTATATCGAGTTTGCCTTACATCACTTTCTTTTTAGGAAAAAGAAATCAGTCTCCTTCCAAAGGAACATTGAATAGACTTATTCCTGTTTTAACCATATAGGTCCAAACATATGAGCTTCAGCTCAAGATGTTGTCTATTCTGCCCCACCTATCTACATTATACCACTAATTACTGCCTCAAATGATTAACAAATTTTAACTTATAAAAAACACAGTGAACAACTCCCAAAAGCAATTAAACAATTTAATGTGTAATGTAAAATTCTAAGATATAAATAAATTTCATATTTTATAAAATTTCTGTGAAAAGAAGTCATAATTATATGTGCATATATCAGATTACTCCCACTCTGTGGTTAAAATTTATTGCCTAAAACACTGTAAAATGATTTTTAAATGCTTATATTCAATAAGAGTAAAATATTTATATCTTATTATGAGGAAAATCATGTTTTAACATGAGGTATGAATGTTCTCATAGTAGCTATGGCTTATTAATTATTAAAAGTTTTAATGTAATATATGAAAAACTTTGTGAGTTACTTTTTAATACTCCAAGTGATTTAAAAATCTGTGGCTATATCATTAATAAATTTTGGTATCCAGGTCATTAAATTGCTTCTTCCAGTTTCACTAATGCTCTAGGCATAGATATGAATGAATTGATGTTTAATATAACATGGTGTTCATTGGCCATATTGGAGAAATTCTGGCATGTCCTTTGTATGAAATGTCTTAAAATTCATGTAGGCTCAGTCTTCTCTTGGAGAGAGAGGTACATTTTGGACTTCAGATTTAAAATTTCTATGCCTTTAATACCTGAATTGTTACAGAGAATATGTAATTTCAATGTTGTATTTAGAAGCACAAACATAACAGCTTATATATATATATACATATATATATAATTATTGACATAATTATCAATTGTGCATTTAATAACATGATATATATTTCCCATTTTATATATATATATACATATATATATTAGAGTTTCTTCATGACATAATTATCAATTGTGCATTTAATAACATGATATATATTTCCCATTTTATATATATATATAATTATTGACATAATTATCATATATACATATATATGTATATATGATAATTTTACAGTGTAAATCATTTTACAGTGTTTTAGGCAATAAATTTTAACCACAGAGTGGGAGTAATCTGATATATGCACATATAATTATGACTTCTTTTCACAGAAATTTTATAAAATATGAAATTTATTTATATCTTAGAATTTTACATTACACATTAAATATGTGTATATATGTATATATGATAATTATGTCAATAATTATATATATATATAAAATGGGAAATATATATCATGTTATTAAATGCACAATTGATAATTATGTCATGAAGAAACTCTAATTGAAACTTGCAGTAATCAATCCTCAATTAAAAGTTTTCCTCTATTAAGAAGCCACTTAAATATAACTTTTGATATTTCATATTTTAAATGAGTTAGTAAAGATGATTTCTTCTGTCCTCTCAGGAAACATGTGGATCTATCAGGGAGAATCCAAGTTCTACATTCAGATAAAACGGGAATCCAAGTTCTACATTTAGATAAAATAGAAAATATCTGAGATTGAATATCTGTTTTAGAGAAGGTAGTGTCAACTAGGAGAAAGTTCATATATGATGGCTCTTACAAATGACACCAGAGGCTCCAAAATATAGACAGATATTCAAAATATAGACAGTACGTTCAAAAATCAGTACTCCAGGGTAGGTGACATACTCTGAAAGGGAAAAATAGCAATCTCCTTTTAGAACATAAAAAAAGGAGCAGAGGTGCTGCCTGAAGGATCTATTCTATTCTGGTTTTTCCTGCTAAAATAATTCCCTAACATACAAAACTCTATACTAAAGATTTCTCGTAGTCTGGATCATGATTTGGACTTCCATACCACAAAAATATTTTGAAAATAGGTAGTCAAATTAAACAAACACCAATTTCAGAATAAATAATGATTATATATATATATATACATATATACACACACACACACACACACATATATATATACATATATATATGCTATACAAAGATACTGTAAGAAAATGAGAAAAGTAGAAGAATAGAAATAAAAGAACATCATCAAAAAATTTTACTACAGAGCAAACAAAGTTATGACTCAAAATACTACCATGAATTAATAAAACAAGTCCTCAAAGCATAGTTTTAAAAACTCAAACACCATGATGAGAAAACAAAAGATAAAAGTATAGAGACTGTAGACTTCACTCTGAGTGACATGGAAGATACTGGATAATTACTGACCAGAAATGTAATATAATATAAATTATAATTTAAAGACTTTTTTTTTTTTGGCTTTTATGTTGTGAACTGGAAGAAAAGGCATGGAGGATAATAAAAGCAAGGAGAGCAATTAGGAACCATTACAAAATATGTCAGTGGCATGGACAAAAGTGGTGGCAGGGGAAATGGTAGTTGCTAAGAGTCTAAAAGTAAGTAAAAGTTGGAAAATTTACTGCACTCATCAGTCATACTTTCCAAATCATATGCAAAATACATATGAAATATATACTATGTTTCATTGCAACAATTAATATAAAGAACTGTAATGCAAACAAGGAAAAAGGACTGTGAGTTAGTCATTTGAGCAGACATATGAAAGAGTTGTAACAGTATGTCATAGGACATCTATGGAAAGGTAGCATAAACAGCAAATGGAAAGTTTCTGAGATGAGAATACTTTGGCATGCTTAAGAAACAATGAGGTAATAATGTATGGCTGAAGCAAAGAAAGGTTAAAGACAGTATAAGAATTTGGAGAGAGATATATATTTAAGAGCAAATTTTTATTTGTTTTGTTTCTTTCACTTTGTTTTTATGCTGGTAAAAAGGATCCTGAAGAGACAGAAAACTGATGATATAGAAAGAGAAAGAAAATTTCCAGAATCCAAATTGCTGGAGTGTTATTGGGATGAGTATAAAGTATCGGTGGAAGAGATAGTTTGATGAAAAACACCAATAATAACCCAAGAAAGAAAGGCAACGTTCATAGGCTCAGATAAGTGGGTTAACAGAAGGAGGTGGTTATGGAATTTCCCTAATGATCGCTTCTATTTATGAAGAAGAGAGAGGAGATACTGAAAATTTTAAGATAGTATTGAAGATATGAAATATTAATCTAAGAGTGTGGTTGGTGAATGGCCTATATTAGTAGTTCTCAAACCTGGCTGCACAGTGAAATCATCTATGAAATTTTAAGAAAAAAAATTATGTAATTACACAACTCTGATTTTATTGATCTGGACTGTGTCCTTGCATCAAAACTTTATATGCTTTCCAAGTGATTGTAATGGACAGACACAAACAAGAATGACTGGTCTAAGGAAGTCTGATAGATATTCTGTATATCGATACACTACATGGAAGGGCCATCTAGAGGTAAGTGGTCTATATTTTTAAAGTGAAACTAGTCAGCATGCTGTGTGTGTTTCTTCCATTCTTTTGTTTTTTTATGTTGTTGGTAAAGAGTAAGTTAAGAGTATATTTAACAAACATTAAACTTGGCCAGGTTTGTATGAGTAAAGAAAAAAGAGCAAAGGATAGTAGGAAACTAATTATAATCAAGAGTCATTAGAATCTAAAATGGTCAGGAAGTGAGTTAATGAGGGATTTAAGGGCTAAATTGTGCCCACCCTCCCAACTAAAATTCATATGTTGAAGTCCTAACTTTTAGTACCTCAAATATTTGGAGACAGGGTCTTTACAGAGGTAATTAAGTTTAAGCGTGTTATTAGGGTGGGCCTTAATCAAATATGAGCAGTATCTTTATAAGAAGAAATTTAGACACAGATATACACATAGAAAAGATGATGTGAAGACAAAGGCAGAATGTGGCCATCTACAAACCACTGAGAGAGGCAGAGAATAAATCCTTCCCTCACAGCCCATAGAAAGAATCACCCCCGCTAATGCCACAATCTTCGACTTCTAACCTCCAAAACTGTGAGAACATAAATTTCTGTTCTTTAAACCACCAGTCTGTGGGACTTTTTTAATACAGCCTTAGCGAACTAATACAAGAGGCAAGAGATACACTAAAAAGAAGTGTAAAATTTCAGGTTTCAATGAAGTCATAGAACATTAAAATAGAAGCAGGAATGAAATAAAATGACATTAGTGAATGAATGCTTGAAATTGTGACCATAGAGGAATTGCTGTTTGAGGAAATGACAAGAAGTAGGAAATATGGCAATGAAGTGTCAGTAATTGTGATTAAGTAAAAGACAATATCTGTGGAAACAAGATTAATGGGTAAGATGCCATGTTTTTGCAAGAACAAATTAAGTGATTATTAAATTAACCAATAATTGTATAAGACTCAGAAATAGCAATGGTGAGCCAGGGAGAATGGAGAATGCACAACACTGCTAGTGGGACTGCAAATTGGTACAGGGACTATAAAAAATAGTACGGAGGTTTCTCAAAAATTAAGGACAGAATTACCATATAACTCAGCAATCTCTCTTCTGGGTATCTACCCCCAAAATTTGAAAACATTTATCCGTAAAGACATATGCACCCTGACGTTAACTGCAGTGTTATTCTTTAAGGAATTAAAGTGAAACAATCTCTCTTCTGGGTATTCTACCTCCAAAATTTGAAAACATTTATCCATAAAGACATATGCACCCTGACGTTAACTGCAGTGTTATTCTTTAAGGAATTAAAGTGAATATTACATAGTAAATTCTCTTTTCTTTTTTTTTATTTTTTAATTAAATTTGTTGAGGTGACATTGGTTAATAAAATTATATAGGTTTCAAGTGTACAGTTCAATAATATGACATATGTTTACTGCATTGTGTGTTTACCACCCAAAGTTAAGTTTCCATCTGCCACCTTATATTCAATCCCCTTTACCCTTATTCACCTATCTCCCTCCTCCCTTTCCCTCTGGTAACCACTAAATTGTTGCCTGTGTCCATAAGTCTTGTTTGTTATATTCATTTGTTACTTTCAGTTTTATATCCCACATGTGAGTGAAATCATATGGTTCTCAAATTTTCTGGCTGACTTATTTTATTTAGCATGATGATCTCAAGATCCATCCATATTGTCACAAATGGCAGTATTTCATCTTTTTTTATGGCTGAGTAATATTCCATTGTCTATATCTACCACCTCTTCTCTATCCAATTATCTATCAAAGGTCATTTGGTCGTTTCCATGTCATGGCCACCATAAATAATGCTGTAATGAACATTAGGTGCATATATCTTTACGGATAAGTGATTTCGAATTTGGGGGGAAAATAACCAGAAGAGAGATTGCTGAGTTATATGGTAATTTTATTAATTTTTTAAGAAACCTCTATACTGCTTTCCATAGTCCCTGTACCAATTTGCATTCTCGCTAGCAGTGTATGAGGGTTCCTTTTCCCTACAAACTCTCTAAAACTTGTTATTACTTGCCTTGTTGATAATAGCCATTTTAACAAGTGTGAGGTAGTATCTCATTGTGGTTTTGATTTACATTTCCCTAAGAGCTAGTGAAGTTGAGCATCTTGCTACCTAGTAGTAAATTCTGATGATGCTCAATGCTGTATGTTTTCATAGAAAAGTTCCGAGAATAATTTGGATGTAAAAAAAAGAGGTCCAGTTGGGATAAATCAGTTATCACCTGAGATATCTGCCAGGAATGTAACATTTTAGGGGAAATCCTGGTTTTAGTTAGAGCAAAAAGGGAAGAAGCATTGAAAAAAATGAAAGGATACCTATTAACTAATGATTATTTCTAGAGAATACATTGGGAAAGTTTCAGGGGCAGGTGAGGGATAGAACATGAGATTAGAAAAGTAGATGCACAGAGTTACATAGAGGTATGGAATGTGGTGCAAGAATGACTTGAGAACACTATGTTCCTTGAGATGACTCATGTAAATAGGCATTTAAGACATAAATAAGGTTAGTTCTAACTATATAAGGCACAAAATCATGCTAAATTATAATTTCACAGTTTTAAAATATATATGTTTGCACACTCTCACGCATGAACAAACACACACATTTCCTAAAATATTTCACAGAATATTTTTGCTCATCATGTACTTTGGTCTGGGTAGTAGGCTTCTGGTTAAATTGCTACCATGGTTTTATGTATAATTTTCTATAATTTAAAATCTTTTTCAGTATGTATTTATCACCAGAAAATAACACAATATATAATAGCCTAGCTATAGATCCACAGTTTGTATGGATGTGATAGTACATACAATTTCAAATTGCTCTAATTTACTTTCTTGGATTTGTTGAAATACAGGAAGTAATGTTTAATAGGGAACTATTCTGAAAGTTAACTTGTTTCTACATCAACTATTAGACGTATGCATTCTTTGTTTTTAGTGGAAAAGAAAGTGAAGTTATTTTTGAAAACATCCAACAAAGGAATAGGTCTGTAATTGGGGGAAATGCAGTGTTGCCCTTTTGAAAAGAAACTAAGCTCTGCCTTGCCTGTTTTCATTAACAAGGATAAGAGCCCTCCACTCTGAACATGATTTATAGAGTTTCATGATAAAACATATTATTCAAGGCCCTACTTGAACTTAAGGTGATTTATTAGACTTGATATAAAACTGTGTTAATGAATCATGGCTAGGTAGAGTCTCGGGGTCTTCAAATTAAGGATAAATATGACAGAGCTCTAAAATGAAAAGACATATAAATCATCTAATCTTTAATGATAATTTACATTCCCTCAATGCCTATATCCTCTGCATTGATTCTTACTATCGTTTCGGGAGCAGTATTGTTGAGATTCTAAGAATCAGTCGTTATCATAACTGGAATTAATGATTGGATGCATGAAGAAATGAATTAATACAGTTACTTTGCAATCCATTATTGTATTTGTAATTATGGTATGCTACGATTATGCAAACATAGAAAAGATACAAGATATAAAACATGACTTTCATAGAAGCTTGTTTCCTGAAATTTATGACTTCTTGCTTTCCCTAGCTGTTTAACAATCTTTTGTAAATAAAAGAAGGATGCTGTAATCTGACAAACTTTATAATAAAAATTCTGTGCTAATTGTATTAGTTTTTTTCTTTTTTTCCAGCAGAAAAGAAAAGCTTTATTAGGAGGGAAAATGCACTTCTAGACATGGAAGTGAGCCTGAGCAAGGAAGTATGGCTCAAAGGCCTCATTGTACTACTTTTGCTTATTGCCTTCATTCTCTTATTTAACAAGGATTTCTGTTTAATAATAGAAATACAAACCACTTAAAATGGATTTAACTATAATTATTTAACATAATCTATTGTTGACAAAATTAATCATCGATTATTACAAGTTATATTTGACCTTGATAAGAATGGGTAATAAATCAAAAGATAGTAATACAAATACTTTTTTCTAATAAAAAAAAATAGATAATATGAATTTTTTTCCATTTTTTGACTTAAAGGATAATATAACTACCTTATTTGAAAAGCTATGTTATGGACTCATATTTTGTTTCCTTAGTTTCTTTAGAGAAATACATGTATAACACATAGAATAATACCCAGTAAAATGGTCTAGCATGCCATTATTCTCATTGTTTTTGAATGTAAAAACTTTGAGTTAGTATACTCTACATTAACATTTTCTATTGAGAGAAGGAATTTAAGCACAGCAAGCAATCCAAGCCAAATGGTTAAACCCCTGCTGATGTTTCAGACAGGAGCCAGAATCCAAGTAGGGTGTTGGTACCTAGTCATCTAATTCACACTCTAAATAAGATGCCAGTTATTCACTTTTCTTAGCTTTTGTGATAATTATTTCTTCCTGTATTTTTGTGCAGGGATTAATTAATCTTTTGTTTGTCAATTACTGATTACGCTTCTTTTATATTAATACGATTTCTGAATATTTTATGAAATAATGACCAAACAACAATAATCTATGCAAAACCAAGTTGGAATGTTTATATTGTGTTCTATAAATTTTTCCAGATAACTTACATAATTATCTTGATTTGGATTCTTCTTTTCCTACCTGATTATCCAGGGTATTGTATAACAAATACCATTTGTATCAATTTTTTTTTCAAAGCTTCACCTTAATTTCCCACTCTCAGTGGGCTCATAGTTGTAAAACATATTTTAAATTGATACACAATAAACAGCAAATCAGTTACAAAGGTTTTAAACTTTACTCTTCTTGCAATACCTACATTTTAAATGAAACCTGAAATCTTATCAATAGAATGCACAAACTATGAAAACTAGAAGAAAAACTATTTTCTAAATAGAAGTTCTAAAATTTTCCCTTAAATTATACTGTATACTTAGTTGTTGACTTGATGATGATAATAACTTGATTAACAAGTGTTTAAAATCCCCAGATATCTCATTTCTTCTAATTCAGCTAGTTGCAATAATAGCCAAACTTAAATATATCCTACATATCTATTTTATTTTATATATACATATATATTCACTGTATAATGCAGTTGACTACAATGCAGTATATATTTAATGAAAATTCCCTCTGACATTTTGAGAAAATGATTTTATTACTTTCAAGTATACTTCATTATTTGTTTATTTAGAATATGTTTGGTAATATACCAACTAGTTACAAAACTGTTTTGAATTGGAAAAGAATATACTTCATTCCTTTACAATGGGCAAATTCAGCTAGAGAAAGTACTCTGTGTGAAATTTTAAATTCTTATTTTAGTAAAATATAATATATTGACCAAGGGATTTTTACTCCATCTTAAAGTACACCTAGAGACAGAAAAGTATTAGTCATGGATTTTCAGTTATTACTATAAGCTCAATTAAATAGATTAACATTATAAGCTACTAGAACAATTTTCAGAGCATTAGGCTGTCTAAATGCTTTTGTTGTTAATTAAAGAGTAAGTAAATATTAAATACAATCATTTCTTTAATTCTGTCTCTAAGAAGTTTTTTCTTTTTTAAATTTCTCCCCGACCTTAGTTGTCACAGTCTTTCTTTGTATAGTTATGCAATGAGACCTAATGGAAACAATTTTTTAAAATGTTAACAATCTTTACATCTTTCAAATTATTATACAATGTCCTGTCCAATCAAGATTTCAGTCACGTCAAAGCAAATGTGCAGCACAGCTTGGGACAGAGGGAGGCCTTAAAGTTTAGCTTTCCTGAACTGCCCTCTATACTTGATTTTAGTATGGATCCCCTAAACAGCTGTAAATCCCACTAGGTGGTATTCCAGAGTGTGAAAGCATGGGAACACTAAGGCAGCCCTCAGCAAAGGGAACACAGTGAGCCACCTGGGCCTGGGACAACAAAGCCAATTTCAGGAGGACAATAGCCCAAATCTAAGAGCTGTTAAATTGCTTAAATCAACCAGGGGGCATTGCCGGACTCTGACCAAGCTGAGTGCCATTAATTTCTAGAGAACCTGCCCTGGTCAGCACCAGAAAAACAGAAGTTTCAGAAGACAGATCATGCCTAACTACATGGCACCATGTCAGTCTAAAGAAACCTTCCCCAAATCAAAAGGCAATGTAGTTCATACTCTATTACTGAGAGACCAGCAAGCTCCATGGAGAGGCACTATGGGCAGTGGTGTGAATGAAACTTTTAGAAACAGCATTTTTACCTAGAAAGATTAAGTGTTACTTAAGGGGCTTTAAACATAATTGTGTTGATGAACTATACTGAATGAAATTGCTTTCCTGTTGTTAACTTTTTAAGGAGGACAAATCAATTATAAACAAAACAAAGTAGCTCCATTTTCTTGCTACCACTATATATGGATATTCCATACCTTTCGAATAGTGGCAGAATTAATTTAGATACTAAAGGTAGATAATCAAGGCAAGCACATTTCATCATTTAGTAAAGAGTCAAGTATAAAGGGCTAATTACAGAGATAAAAGCAGTAACTATAAAAATATTACATATATCATATACCTATTATATGTATATATAATAATACTCTGATTGAAATTCATCATCCTCTTCTACACATATTTGAGACCTCTCTATATTTACTGTGACACAGGGTCCATTTGTAAGCTAGTGTACATATTTATTTATAAATACATCAACAATTATTGCTTGTTCTGTATTTATTGTCACTATAAAAAATTACTAAGCTTAATCACAAGCAAACACAAACATTGTGCACAAGCATTTAGTAAATGCATGTGTAAACATGAATAATTTAAAGAGATCTAAGAAAATGTAACCTTTGCTCCTCGTTGGTGAATTTAGACTAATTTGATTTAAAATCAGAAATGTCCACATTACTGCTACTGAGTATATGAAATGATAAGGGCAGACGGTAGCAGTAACAACCTTATCAACAATAAGACACTTTTTTTTCTTTTCATTGCCATTCCCCAGAGATGAAGAGTTTCAAATACACATATTTACCTGTACATATATACTATGACATATAAAAATACAGAAATTTGAGTTCTTAGGTCATCTCTCTATGCATCTATCTATCTATCTATCTATCTATCTATCTATCTATCACCTACCTATCTATCTATCTATCTATCTATCTATCTATCTATCTATCTATCTATCTATCTATCTACCTACCTATCTATCTGTCTATCTATCCAGCTATCCATCCATCCAATATGTAATTGAATATAGCACAAAGTAAGGTAGGAAAATGAAAGAATAATAGCCCTGTTATTTAAGAAGTAAATTATTTATTTATTTATTTATTTATTTATTTATTTATTTATTTATAAAGCAAAAATATACATATAGGAAAGAGTAGAAAATGAAATATGAGATTATAAAATAAAGAATAAATTATTGGAGTTGCAGGAATTCAAATAAAGAATAATAAAATAAACTTTAAGGAAGATAACTGCACATCATAGATAATTTGGTTTATACTCTTATTTCATGTTTTCTTTATAGATAACTGAAGGTTACATACATATGCTTTTCCTTCCTCCTGTTAACATATCCCTCTTCCTTCTTTCTGTGTGATTATTTCTATTATGTTACTTATTAAATCCATATTCCTTAACTGTTTGCTCTTTCAATACAAGAATGTTAGGGGCTAAGTGTTGTGGTTAGAAGTTCAATCTTATTTCTCTGGTTATCTTTCTGATTGCACATATTTTTAGTAGTTTATGACACATAAATAAAACTATTATTTTTTTTATTAAAATACATTTATAGTATTGCTTAGGCTCTTGGACAAGTAGTCTTTATTCTATTTTAATCAAGAATCTTTTATAAATTAAACACTCATTTAAATAAGTGTTAGGTTCAGATGATTTTATATAATAGAAATCTTCACAAGTCTTAAAATTTTTAATATGATTTTGAAAAGAAAATTCTATCTCAAAGTCAATTAAAATCATAAAATCTGGATCAAAGAATCATATCAATTACATACCTTTCCTTTGCAGAAAGTTAAGATATACCCTAATAACCTCAATCAGCTGTGAAATTCCATCCATATATTTCTCAAAGAGTTATATGATTCTTAGGTATATATGTTAATTAGTAGGTGAAATATTCTAAAAGTAATTAGAGAAAAGTATACAAAACCAAATAACTTTAACTGAATTAAACAATATGTTTAGGTTTAAAAATTTTTCTCTTTTACTTTCAAAGCCTAACACTCTAGAGCATTAACTACATGTCTTAGAGCAAGAAATAGCCTTTAATCTAATTCATAAGACATTTCAGTCTTGTATGTATTTTCTAATTTCTTTATTCATAAAATATATAATTTCCTGGCTGAAAATAAATGTAGCCTAAATTTTCATGGTAATAAATATATCATCTTAATTATTGTCAAATTGCTCTTTTACATTTATTCTTATTTGAAGACATCTTATGATTGTTTAAATGAAGTTTGATTATATAGTATTTTTGGACTTGATCAAGTGCATAAAAATAAGATAATAATTTAAATGATCGTTTTGGGTGGGAGTCATTTGAGTTGTGTGGCCTTATGACTTAATTATAGAGCTCTGTACTTGCTCTACTTGTAAGGACAGAAAGTTATTCCTAATGATTTAGCTAAATTTTATTTGGGACAACAATGTAGCCAAAAACTTATGCATTCGTCTATTACAAGAAGGTTTTATACTGAATTTCGGAAATTTTGAAAAACTCAGATTTATTCACCCAATTCCCAAAAGATACAAATTGTGACACCCAAGGCAACTGACAAGGAATAGGTGCACTTAGTTGTGACATAATATGATATTTAAAAGTTTGAGAGCATTTATTAACCTTAATTAAGTGCTAAGTATTTTTTAGCAAACTAACCATTGATGATCTCAGTTATTTTTTACATGCAATCATTCATCACAATGGGGATATATTCTGATAAATGTGCTGTTAGATCTAATCAGCATTGAATGCACATCGTAGAGTACACTTATGCAAACCTAGATGGTACAGCCTACTACACACTTAGATTATATAGTACACCACCATCATATATGTAGTCCATCTTTGACCAAAATGTTATGTGGCGCATGATTATAAAGCTATTCATCACATACAGATTGTGATGGTTAATTTTATGTTTCACCTTGAGTGGGTCATAGAATTCCCTGATAACTGGGTAAACATTATGCGTTTGTCTGTAGGTGTTTCTGAAAGAGATTAGCATTTGACTTGGAAGACTGAGTAAAATAGATAATCCTCCCCAATGTAATGGTCATCGCCCAATCCACTGAGGGCCCAAAAAGAACAAAACGGCAGAGAAAGATTAAAATGACTCTGCCCAACCACACAGTTTGTGACATCGCTCTTCTCCTAACCCTGACACTCCTGGTTCTCAACCTTGAGATCCAGACATGATCCATTCCATTAGCTCTCTGACTCTTAGGCTTTCCGACTAAAGCACTGGTTTCCCTAGATCTTCATCTTGCAGATGGCTAGTTATAGGACTTGTCCTCCATAATCATGTGAGATAATACCTTATAATAAATGTTATATATATTGATTCTATTGATGCTGTTTCTCTGGAGAACCTAGACTAATACACAGCTTCAGCTTCATGCAGTCAGCCCATGCAAAAGTACTACTAGATTTTTATTTAGCTTACCTAATCTTATTACATAAAATATGTGTAAATTTTCAAAAACAGAAGTTAAAATTTTTATTTTGCGGATTGGCAATAACAGCCAAAACTTAGCAAAGTCAGAAACTATGCCATGGCTCTACATCATGGAAATAAATTTGTTTTTACAATCCATTTCACACATGCCAATTAGATTACATTTGTTTTAACACTGAAAAATATTAGGTTAAAGATAATGACTTTTTAATTAGCACCAAGGTATTCCTTGCACAATTCCTTGAATTGTTACATTTTCTTAAATCTATTCATTCCCCGAAGTAAACCAGAATATGTCATGCCAAAAATATGACATGAAAACTGATGTATTGACAAAAAAATATTTTGAGCTAAAGTCAGCTGAGAAGTAGTAAATACAGAAAAAGCTCCCTCTCTTCTGCCTAAAGGAAGGATATAAATTCTCCTTCTACTGGAGACAGACTCTTGTCAGCCCAGAAACAGCACCAGAGGAATCTGCAAACAAAACTTACTCCATTAGTTCCCCCTCATATATTTACTTTCCCACTGTTTGCCATCCTTGGAAGCCCAGAACTTTCTTTTTTCTTCTCATTTCTCCTCGAATTTATTGTTTCTCTTTGCTGAAAATGCTAATACACTAGAATTCTAAGCCACAATTTTGAGTTATTTTTCATTTAGCTTTTTCCTGTGGGATGTGTGCTGCATGCGTTTTTAAAAAAAATAACTGTTTTTCTTTCATTAATCTATCTTTTTGTTACAGTCCCAGCTGAAAACCTAAGATGGGTAGAGGTCAAGGTTTTGTGGAGAAAATTAAGTAGTAGACAAGATTCATTTTCATCCATATAAATATCAAATTGATCTAACATCATTAATTGAAACAATCATCATTTGCATATAAAAAAATCTACTAAAGGGATAGATATACAATATTCACAGCTTGAAAGATAACATATCATTGTGATGCCAATTAATTAATGTGTTGGTGTATGTGTGTGTGTGTCTGTATTCATGTTCGTTTGTAAATGGACAAGATATTTTAAAATGTTTATGAAAATGCTGCAAGGAATATAATAGTCAAGAGAATCCTGAAGGAGAATTTAGCTTAGAGGGTTTACATATTTATTGCTAGTATATAGAAAATAGTGATTTTTCCTATGTTGCATTTAAATCCAGCATCTTCACTAGTTATACTTATTAAAATAAGTTATTTTTAATAAATATTTCTAGATACTATAAAAATTATCATCCGTGGTCAATAAAAGTTTTATTTTTTCTTTTCCAAATTTTAAAATTATTTTTATTGCTTTATTGCAATTGTTTGGACCACCAGTACAATATGAATGAACTAGGAAAAATGTATATCATTATTTTGTTCCTAACATGAGAGGAAATTCAAAATTTCACGCTTAATAGGATGTCAGTTGTATTAAAAAAAAAAAAAAAGATACCCGTGACCAACTAAAGTTCTCTCTTCCTTTTTATTGCTATCATTGAGACTTTTTTTCTTTTACATAATGAACATGTGTTGAATTTTAGCAAATACTTTGCTGCATATTTTGAGATGACCATCTGATTCTTTGCCTTTATCTTAAGTTTATGCATTATGTTGGTTGATATTAAAGTGTTACATTACACTAGCATTCCATGAATAAACTCCATTTACTCATATGAATAGACTCCATTCACTCATAATGTATGCTGTTTTTATACATCATTGAATTCTCTTTGTTATTATTTTGGTCAGGATGTCTATGCATATGAGAGATATTAGGTTAAATTTTTCTGAAAATTGATGCTTCTTACATTAAGGCTTGCAAGATTTCACTAATGACACCATTCTGTAGTTTAACATATCCAATGCCATGTTAATTTCAGATGTATATTTTAAGTAGAAAAATCTGGACAAGCTGAAAATCAATGACTTTTCTTGGATACATTAGAGAACTGAAGTCACAAGGAAAACCTCGAACCCCGAAATCTGGCGAGACAGGTGCATCAAGAAACATGCAACAACTAACATCTGGAGCTGGAGCAATAAACTGAAAGGAGTAACTAAATGACTATTTTGATGAATTGTTGGAGATTGAACATGAATTATCATGAGAATGAGAAACCCCCTAGGGACTACAGTTTTGTCAGGGTCCCTCCAAGAACCCCATCAGGTTCTCAAAGTGAGAATCCAAGAAAGATTCTCTCATGATTCTGACAGAGCCAGGAGAAGAGTAACCATTATGCAAATGTTTAGAGCTTTCACTTTCAAAGAGGTTATTCTCCAGGAAAAAAAGGACTTACCAGAAAATGATTGTGAAACAAAATCTTCCATACTTCAACATCCTCTAGCTTCCCTGACCTCCCTAAGGGATTAAAAATTATAGTCAACACAAAACAAGGCTTTGGGAAAGTATACTGAGAATGCTGCAATCAACCAGGCTGAAGAGAAATCTTATGGATCTCATCAACAGTTGCAAAAAAAATTATTTGACAAAAATCCAATACCGATTCTCAAAAAAAACCTAGCAATAGAAGGCAACTCTATCAAATTGATAAAGGACATCTGCAAAACACCTTAGTTAACATCATACTTAACAGCGAGTCACTGGACAATTTCCCCCAAAGATCAAAAAAAAAAAAAGTGCAAGCATATCTCCTCACTCTTATTCAACATTGTAGCGGATGTCCCAGCCAGTGCAAAAGAAAAAAAAATGTATATAGATTGAAAAGGAAAAAATAAAACTGTCTTTATTTACAGATGGCATAATTATTTGAAAATCCTAAAGAAACTACCAAAAAAAAAAAAAAATCCAAAATCCAAAACTGTTGGAATTAATAAATAAGTATTGAAATGTTAGAGAATACAAGTTAATATACAAAAGTCAATTACTTTTCTATTAAATATATATATATATTTAAATAGACAAAAGAAACCAAAGATCTAAATAAATTGATTTATTTCTATTTCTTTGTCTTTGGTTTTCAGCGTTTTTACTCTGCTATGTCCGGGTGTCATTTTATTTGAATTCTTGGATTAGATAGTATCTCATGTCTTTGGGTTTCTCTTTTTCATCAGTTTTGAAAAATTACTGCTTCATACAGTGCTTCTGTACATTCTCTATATACTCATTTCCTTGCATTTCCTTGCACTTCAATTAAGTGTATATATTTTTACCACTTTTCACATTTTAATGCTTTGTTTTTGTTCTTTTTCTGCACTGTGCTATAATATGGATATTTTCCTATTAACGGAACCCATCCATTTTCTTCTTAAGTGGATTGTGTTAAGGAATATCCATTTTCTTATTACATAAACTCCAAATACTCACAAAATTGTCCAGATTTTGCATTTTTTGAATATATATAATTGTCCAGAAATTTTTAAATATTGAGATAGAATTGATGTCACATTACATAAAAGTGTACAATGTGTTGATTTGATACATTTACACACTATAATGTGATTCTCAGCATAGTATTAACTAATATTTCCACTAGATTACATAATTATTTCTTTTTGTGGTGATAACATCTAAGATCTAGCTTTTTAGCCACTTTAAAGTATATAATACTGTATTCTTGATTATAATCACACATTATACATTATACACTATCATACATTAGATCTTCAGAATGGATTCATTTTCTAATTGGAAATTTGTACTATTTGACCCACATCTAGCCAATTCTACCATCCCTGAAGCCCTGGTAACCAGCATTCTACTGTTTCTACAAGTTTGGCTTTTTTCGATTCCACATATAAGTGAGTTCATATAGTATCTGTCTGTCTCTACCTAACTTATCTCACTTAGAATAATGCCCGCAAGTTTCATCCATGTTGTTGCAAATGGCAAGATTTCCTTCTTTCTCGTGGCTGAATAATACTCCTGATAATTTAAACATCTAGATTGCCTTAGTTCAATTTGTTGTGTTTAATTTTCACTTGGTTTATGGCCACTTATTTTTGTTTCTCTACATGGCTGTTATTTTTAATAAAGCCTAGAAATTATTAAATTGAACAATGTAGAGTTTGGGCGACATTATATTCTTCAAAAATAGCTTGACAATCTCCTTGGCTAGGGTTGTCAAATAGGGATTAATCTCTTTAGTCTAATCAGAATCTAGGCTGACTCAAGTCACTTGTAATGATCTTTAGGTTCTATGTGCTTCTGTGTCTCACTATTATGTACAAAATAGCCCTCCAGTGTTTTAAGCTGAGCCTGGGGTGAATACCAGGGCTCCTCATGCTTGATCTTTGTCTCTTCAGAATTACAAGACTCTTAACAACACTGACTTAGTTTTCAAAGATTTCAAGTATACTTTTCCAGTTTACTGCCTCCATGCTGACTTCGAATACAGGAAAATATCGTGAGGGGTATTTGACTTAGTATGTGATTCACTTCTCCTACCCTTTTAATATGGATGCTAGCCCCTCAAGAATATGATTTCAGTCTGTCAAGCTCCCAAGAGATTGTCTATAAATCTGTACACATTTCTGCTTCTTAGCTATCCTCAATATGGACTCTTTGACAAGCTCTCTTATTCCATACCTAAATGTCAAGAATAAATAAGCAGTTGTGGCTTATTGATTCTTTTTTTCTGAAATTTTGTCCCCTCAAGTCCTAATCACTTTAGTAGTTCTCTTCAAAGTTTTAATTTTTTGTTTGTATTTTATCATTCTTTTCTATTTGGTCTCATTGTGATTAATTATAACGTGCCTCAAGCTACAGCATTATATCCATAAGCAATATGAATTTTGTTTTTAAATGATTTTGTTTTTAAAAAGGTGATCAGATACAATTTGAAAGTGCTATTTTATTTTTAATAACCTAAAGTATTATTATCTATTAAAAAACATTTGAAGATGGAACTCAGGTTTTATTGTATCACCTTGAATTATTTTCATCTGTTCCAAAATTTATATTTGGTAGACAAGGGAAAAATCTAACACAAAATTTAAAGAAACAAAATTTAACAGAAAGAAGTGGCAGAAGGGGATTGAATAGAAGGAAAGACTAGGAAATAAAATTACCATAAAAAAAACCAAAACACTATTGACATTTGGTCTTTAGAAGTTAGTAGTAAACAAAAATAAAGTACACTGCCTGGCCAAATGAGAGATTTATTGTTCTATTTTTAATGTATGGCATGGGTAATAGAAGTCTATACTTTCTGAGTAAGATTTTTACCTCAGAGCATACGAATATTTGAATTTCTTTTTTATCTTTCAGTCAAGGGAGAATAAAGCATCATTCATTAAAATATAATTTTTATATCCTAAAAAATAATGTGATTGCATCAAACAAAGAGTTTTT
Organism: Pteropus medius; assembly: GCF_902729225.1. NCBI lineage: Eukaryota > Metazoa > Chordata > Mammalia > Chiroptera > Pteropodidae > Pteropus > Pteropus medius. The sequence continues at coordinate 3,427,269 of NW_024340848.1, forward strand.
ATAATCTGCATAGAACTGTGACTAATCAAAATTGGATGAGAAATAAAATAACAAAAATATGAACTCAGGTTGGGAAGTTGATATACTTTGTTCCTGTTTTCAGAATATTTGAGTCCATAGGAGAGGAAATTAATTTGATGAAAAACAAAATTAATTCAATATCTAATGATGAATCTAAGTACATATTATTAAAATCAATACTAAAACAGAAAGAACAAGGGCAAAGCATTTGAAGTATGCAAATTTAAATAGGCAAGACACAAAGAACATGGAAGTTACAATTTATGTATTTCTATAAATGACCAATACTTAAAACAATAGAGGCTTATAATTTTATCTTGCTTAACAACTGGTACCAATGGGAATAATAATAATCTCATTGTTTTTATAAATGTAAAAGAAAGAACAAATCTGTAAGTACTTCAAGAAGCCTCTGAAATACATTAACTACAAATGTTACTTTTTCCAAAAATCTTATATAAAATTTTTATAATCTTTTGAAAAGAAAACAATGTATTATAATAATTAGATTAGGAGAATTATAAAATGTTTCTTAAAATGCTGATCAAAGTGTATGTTCATCTATTTCAACAATGCACAGCATTGTCTGGTAACAGACAAGTAGATAAAGATTAATTTTATAAAAGGCTTAGGTTGCATCTGAAAATACTTAAAACATAAACTCCAGCACCTCAAGCCACAGAACAATCCTGACTAGATTTTTGCAGCAAATAAATTGGCCCTGCTTATAAATAGACATAAGTGAAATAAACCTGACTAAGGCAAGATTAGGAAAATTGATAAAACTGATAGACAATTTTAAATTACAATCCCTTAGAAAATGAGGTAATTCTGAAAAAAAAAAAAACCTTACATATTACTTCCCACAGAGCCATGTTAACAGTCTATATTACTAAAAACAAATATGTTAAAAGAGAAACAAAAGTCTGTGCTTGCTTTCCCCCTATCCTGCATTTTGCTGTACATGAGGTTTCTGACCAGAAGCAATGTACAATGGAATGACATGACATTATATGAGCATTAGGCAAGTGTTAGTAAGCCACACAGTCCTTTCCTTAAATTTTACAATTGCATATAGAACTAGTCATTGTTTGTCATGGTCCAAGCATTCTTCCGACCCTTGGAATATGTCTATGCTGGTTAATAGGAACATTAGGCTTTTTCCTTATCCTGGCCTAAAACCATGCAAATCTCCAAGGATATCTCATCTACATACTCTAATACAAATTCTTTCTTACTTTGTAAGTAACAGTAACAATAACTGACCCTGACTAATTAATAAAATAATATTTATTGGCAAAATAGGGGTTTAACAAATAAACAAAGGACTAAAAATCAAACCTCAAGAAAGACAAAAACCAGCGTCTGACAATCAGCAAGTGAAAAAAAAAAAGGCCAAATAAATAATTTTACCTTTAGTAAAATTTTACCTTTACTTTTACCTAAAAAAAAACAAAACAAAATAAAACAACAAAAAAAACCTGCTTTAGAAATATTTAAAAATATATGTACGTTATAAATGGATAAAAATGTATATAATTTACAAATAAATGTACATGTATGTGGAATATGTTCTCACAATTCCTTTGTTGATAGGAGCAAATAACTTTTACCATTAGAAAGCAGAACATTAAGGTTCATCAGGTGGATGAACACAACTATGTTACAACTATATTATTAAGTATCTATTATTAAGTGCTGGGGAGTCACATTACTAGGAAAAAACTCTTAATTACATGTCCATTACTAATATGGGGAATAGGCAAGAGATGGGGTTTTCTAATAACAGGCAGAAAGGAATTCTCTAGGCAAAAAAAAAAAAAAAAAGATTTTAGAAGAAGTAATTTATAGTGAAAAACTAAATCTCTAATTATCACGCACCTATTAGTATACATTGAAATGGCTATGTTGTAGAAATGTTAGTATAAACAAAAGTTTTTGCAACTAGTAACTTTAACATAACTCAGTAAGAGAAAAAATAATCACGGGTATATGATTAATAAGCAGTCTACATCCATTATCTTGCCATTGTCTGTGACATTAAAAACATAAACAAATATCTACCTTAACTAAGAATTTATTGGGTAGGTTTTATGTACCAGGCATTCTGCTAGGTAAAGGTAATATAATACTGAATGGCACATATATACATATATATCCATTAAGATTCATATAAATATATAATTCTATAAATAACATAAAATATGATAAATATTCTAAAAAATCTGCACAAGGCTAAAAAGTAAATTAGTATTTCAGGGGATTCATTTGTTCAATTATTAATTCACTCAATATATTGAAAAATTACAATGTGATGCACTTAAAGGATAGATTAATGACCAAATTAAAGATGAATTATTTAAATTATAAATAAGGAAAAAGCAAAATTAACATATACACATATAATGTCTTAAGAAATAGCAATATATATAGAATAACAAGCAGGATGTAAAAGAGAGAAAGCACTCATATACAGAGAGTGACATCAGCAACATTGTGAAATAGAAGTTTTCTACCAAAGAACACCAACTTTGACAATCACCCATGGAAGAAAGTACCTTTGTGAGAGTTCAAGAGTCCAGAACAAAGTTTCCAGTACACCACTGGAGGAGGGAAAAAAAAAAACAACTGAGCTTGGACACATTGAAGAGGGTAAAAGAAACAGTTTCACTTTGCCCACATCACTCTTCCCAAGTTGGCACAGCTCAGTGTCAAGAGAAATCGCTCCCGGCCTGAACTTTAGAAGGAAATTTTTAAAATTAATAAAACATAATTACACACTTTATGCCAAATAATGAGAATGTTTAAAGAAATGCATATCATCTTTTGCATAACTGATTTCAGAGAGAAAATAACAATAAACTAAAAAAAATGAAACAGGAAAAAGTTGTGTGTGTATGTATATATATATATATATGTATATATATATACATACACACATATATACCTATATACATATATATATACATATATATATATACATACACATATACATATATACATACACATATATATATACATAAATACATATATAGAATATATATACATATATAAAAAGCTTTCATCTAAAAAGGCATTGAATTTAGCTCCCTTTGAATGTTTCATCTTAATTTTTTTTCAAAACTAAAAAAAGATGATGAGTGTATTATTTATTTCTAATAAATACAACTCATGGCAAAAACATAGTTTACAAAGTGAGAGAGCTAATAATTATTCACATTGTAAATAATATAATATATAAATGCAAAGTTAAAATAAAAGCTTTTAGTTTCACTACAATGTTAAAAGATATGAAAAGCATCTTTTTCACTTGAAATAGAAAAATAAAAGACCCTAAAAACATTTTAGGTAAAAATCTAAGGAACAAAAAGAAAAATTAATCAAAAACAGACTCACAAATATAGAGGACAATCTGGTGATGGATAGAGAGGAGGGGGGTTGGAGGGCTAGGAGAAAGGGGTGAAGGGTTAAAGAAGTACAAATTAGTAGTTGATAGATGATCTCAGGGATGGGCAGCACAGCATAGGGAATGCAGTTAGCATTAATGTATTGGTTGAGTAGAGAGACGGAGGAGAGAAAGAACAATTAGAGGTATCATTTTATAAATGATATAAATTCTAACCAATATACTGTATACTTGAAACTAATAAAATAAAATTTAAAAATATTTTAGGTAAGACAAAACTAAATTAATTTCAGAGAATGATTTTGTACTATTTAAGAAATAATTTAAAATATTAGAAATAATCCTAGCTGGCAACTTGGGCAAATTACTGAATTTCTCAGGATCTTAGTTTCATCATTTGTAAATTAGAGATAACTATAGTACCTCTGCTTTATGATTGCTTTGAGAATTAGCTCAGTTAATACCTAGAAGGCACGTAAACTAGTGCCTAATACCTAATAAATGCTTTTAAAATGCTTTAAATAAAGCATTATTATATTATTATATAATTATTATATTATTATATATAAAAATATATATTATATGTTATTATATTATTATATATAAAAAAGCAAAAATTCTAAGAGTAAAAATTTTAAAATGTCAATTTGTACTATTTCTATGTGTATATGAATATGTACATATAATTAAGCTATTATTACAAATTAATTATTTCACATTTCAAATATGATGACTATTCTTTCTTTATATGTCATCTTTCTGCATGGAACACTCAAATTTTTTCTTCAATTCAGTTTATGTAGGCAACAGAATTCTGACAAAGCAAAAAAATGGAGAAACTATATAATTGTTTTAACAATATCGGTACAAAGATTTTAGATAAAGACATAGAACACTAAATTCTCAAGGTCATTTTTGGAGGTTATTATCTTAATAACTGTGGCATTTGTATCTGGTAGTAGAAAGCTCATAGAATTTTTAAGAGAGATTAAATATACATAATTATAATGACATCAAAGTGATTAGACATTTGACAATAATTGGTTAAGAATCTAGCATAATTTGTGTGTATGTAGCAAATACTCCTATTTACCATATATATATATATATATATATATATATATATATATATATATATATATATATAATTAGTTATCCTTGGAAACTTGTTGAAAGGAGCATGGGATTAGTTTTATGTGTATCCTATTGCCATTGTAATGTCACTGAGTCACAACATTATCTACGGCACCATGGAAAATAATTTATCCTTACTCACGCTGTACGTTCTTTCAGGTTCTACTTCCTATCATCCCTACTTAGGGTTTTAAACTCAAAAATTATTAATTTTGTGGCACAACAGTGGTCTCCTTGATAGACTGGTGGAATTTGGCAAACTGCATATTGGCTCTTAGAGCCTCACTTAATAAGTGTTTTAAAGTGCTTGAAATAATTAGATATATGAAATATATAATTGTAATCTGAAGTGCTATGAGGATTTAATGAAGTTTATAAATAGTGTTAAATAGTTAGAAAAATTTAATCTGTCAAATTTATAAGTTAATTGAGCATAAACTGAAGAACAGGTAAAGATTTAAATACATTTAATTTTACCAGGAAAAAAAAAAACTTATCTATAAATAGAAAGATTTGTAGGTTGAGTATAAGGCCTAATAAATACTATCTATTAATTGCAACTATGAGAAAAATAAATATTAAAATACAAGAAAGTGGAAACATTTTCCATGCATAATAAATCCCATCAATTTTAATGCCTATTTGCTTATATGTATCTTTGAGCTTCAGGAAGGAACGTTTTGAGACCATGAGACTATCCTTATATCCAAGAAATAACAGCACAATTGAGCTAGATACAAATATAAAACAGCAGTCTTACTATTCTGTCTCAACACTGAAGTCATACTCAGCATTTGGTCATTTACCTCAAAACAGACACAGAGACATTACTGAAGATTTCATAGGGACACAGAACAGAGAATTCTAATAGCATATACCAAAGCAAAAACTGAATTTACTATCTATTTTATACCTTTAAAAAAATCTGTCTCTTATTTTCACCTCTCCAATGACTATAAATTTTCAGCCTTATCAGGAAAATCTAATGTTCTCCTTTATCTAAGATAATCCTCCTTTTAAAATGAAAGCCAGTACCTGACAGAACATTGAATAACTATTTTTTATTAAACATCACCTTAGGAGAAACTTATCCCCATGTCATCATGTCAATCACAGCATTTACCTTACAAAACAACTCTTCCTGTGGGGAGGAGGGAAGATTTGGCTGCTGATAAAAGATGACTTCTATATCATGATATTTAGAGTATCTATCCCTATAGAATCAGGTTTTGATGGGAAATTCTTGGAGAATATTTGCTTTCATGCCAAAAATGAGTCTAGAACGCTTCAAATTAGTTCTGTGAAATACATACGAAATCTATATTAGCTATTAGATACCGTATTGGTTGAAGACAGGAGTCGATGAGGAGTTTGGAGAATACTGATGAGATTCCAAATAAATACTGTTGACAAGAGAGGCCACAGGCAGTATCTGCCAATGGAAATAAACTTTGCTTGCCACCAACAGATGGTGTGAGGTTACATTTCTGTAAAAGAGAATGGTCTGAAGTCTGAATGATATTTCACTGGTTAGAAACAATTAATTGTGGTATAGACTTTTGATGGTAGATTAGTCAGATATTGAAGGTTACATATATCCAAATTATTTCATATAATGTAAAAATGTTTATTTTAAATGAAAACAAGACTAAAAATGTAGTATCACAACACTATTTATTTAACTACATATTTATTTATTTACCTACTATTTATTTACCTCTATTACAAAAATTATTTATAAATATATTTATAGTTTACTATTTATAAATAGCTAATAAATGTATATGCATATGCATAATGCAACAGATTGTATGTATAATGCAACAAATTGTAAATGAATTAAGGACAAAAACAGGTTAGAGTGAAAATAAGAGAAAGTAAAATACAGAAAAGGTAAATTCATAAAATTCATGCACATTCTGTCAATTAATGAAAATGAAATAAGAATAATTTAGGTAAAATATTTTTCCTTGCCCTTAATTCTTATAATTCACCCCAGGGAAAACTAGAATAGTTTTCCTGAAACAGGCTTTAATGAATCATTTGCATAAAAACATTTAAAGCAAGTCATCTGAATAGATTTTATAAATGGACAAATAACCTTAACCAATTATTCAGCTCATCAATGATACAACTTGATCCAAGGATAATATTTAATTTGTCAGGAGAAAGGGGTAAACTGTGCTTACAACTGTTTAAAATAAATCTACACTGTCGTCTTAATAATAAAAATATAATAAATTAGGCAATAAACCAGACTACTGAAGGCATTGTATTTGAGTATTTAGATGGCTGCATAATGAGTGTTCTCCTCTGAGTTTGTAACCATCTGGTGTAACTAAGATAAAAGAAGTGTTTTTATGAAATAATTTGCTATCTTTGAGTATACATCATAAAATACCTGATGCATTGAAAATTTTAAAAAAATTATGGCTTTTTTGAATAGTGCAGAATTTTTATGGCAGTAATTTGATAGTTTGGCTAGTTGTAAAGTAGATCTCTTAATGTTTTCAGTAATCAAATCCTATCATCTGTGTGTAAAGCATATTAAGTAACACAGAATGATACATAAAAATTCAGCCGGGAGGCTGTGGCCCCAGTTTCACCACTTAGTAGCATGATGACTTTCTGGAACATTAATTGCTCTCATTGTCTTAGTTTTCTTTTCTGTAAAAATGAGTTCCTTATCTTTAAAACTCCTTAAAATAAATCAAGGATTTATTATAAAGATTAGGTCAGGCAATGTTTGTAAAGATACTGGAATAATATGAAGCACATAGTAGACACTCTGTTAATGTCAGTTATTATCTAACAATGATATTAATGAGAAATATTATGGAAGAGGGGCAGGCACGATGCTTATTTTATCTTAAAAGTATCTTCATTATCTTCATGGAATAAATCTTTGCTACACCATTAATAATAAAGGAATAAATACGAGTATACAAAACAATGCATCTTAATATCTTGAGTATTTTAATGAAAACATTCCTTATTTAAGGAATATTTATTGAGAAATACCAATTAAAACCTGAGTAATGATTATATCAGAGACAAGGATTGAAGTGAGTTTGAAGGATCGTAGCTTTTACTTCCTGATATACACCTCAAAAAGTAATTTATTTTTTATTAATTTTTACTTATATTTTGTGTCTTTTCCTTAATTTTTTTCATCACAATTATAATATGTATGTATATGTTTTGTATGCATATGAATGTTTGGAGAGAGAGAGACAGACAGACAGAGAAACGACAGATCTTGTGCCAGACATTAGGAAAACAATGAATATAGAGATTTCCAATCCCCCCGTCTTTAAGTTCTAAAAACTTAATTATGGAGAACTGTGTTTCTGCAGCAATCTTCTCTGTCTTTTTACGCGCGCGGGCGCGCGCGCACGCACACACACACACACACACACACATTCTATCATAACTTCATAGCTCCATCAGGATCTGCAGTCAATGCTTCATTCCAGGAATTTGTCTTTATTTGCTAACCTCAGGAATTTTTGCCAGGGGGTTATCTTAATACTCATTTATAAGTATGGCTAGATAATCTGAATAAGTATTAGAAAAACTGTTTTACTGGCTGATAATGTGTTCAGGTGTTGCCCTTTCACAAATAACATTGAGTACATATGTTGGTTTTAAATCACTGGGGCAAACATCAGTATGAAATTTTTCCCTGAAGGAAGTCTGCATTTCTTTCTATCCCTGAAAGCATATCACATAGGTAGTCTAAATGTTTATCTCAAAGGAAGCTTACAAGGCAAAGGATTAAGTGACCTGCTCAATGTCTTACCAAGTTGAAGTCAAGAAGAGAATGCAGTTATTCTAAATTCTAGTTTAATACTGAAGCTCACTTTGTTATGATGGATGTTTCTTTGTCAATAAGGAATAGTTATATTCTCATTCATGTTTTCAGGGATTCTGGCCAAATATGTTTGAAATAGAAGAAATACATATAGTTTATAGCATATAGTGTTTTGGGGGATTTTTTTTGGCAAAAAATTTCCTTTATCTAGACTTTTTATAAAGAACATTCTCACTTGTATACATCAAGTTCATATAGCCAATCTGAGAAACTAAGAAAAGGAAATTTTTTTTATTTAAAGAAAACTCATTGAGATTTTATTGTTTTGAAATAAAATATTATAATTGAATTCGCCACCAAGAGATAACAGATTTTACACTTTTAAAAAAGTTTTATTCATAATTAGTTTCTACTTGTTTAAATGTGTTGGACCACATCAAAAAAAGATAGATGTTTGTTCAGAAATTCATGTAATAATCCATACAAGAGATGTCAGCCACACTCAGAAACTTCCAATATTCTGACAACAAACAAAGACTCAGTAAAAGAAATCCAACATGGAACAAAAACCCACTTCTGGAGAATAATTATTTCTATTCCTTGATTTTACTTTATTGAATGCAGAAAAATAGGAAAGATGATGCATTATAGAATATTTACTGGAAAGTGCTGGAAAGCATGCTATTTTTCCCCATTTCTGATAATGATAATACACATTTAAGGTTAGATATTACAAACATGTATGACAAACACCACAGACTCTGGGTTTTTTGTTTATTTGCAATGCAGTGCAATTCTCAATCCTCTCCAATGTATCTCTATATCCTTTATTTTACATTTGTGTGTATATAAGAATGATCATTTTCTATGTTCTTATTCTAGCTCTTCGTTTACAAAGAAAAATTGCACAGAGCTCTGCCTATCTAATTAGAAAAAAATTCAATATCTACCTGCAGTTACTCCTGGTGATTTTTATTTATTTTTCCTTTTGCTGTAATAGTGTTCTTCATGAAACTATGAAGTCTACAAACTGTTTGAACAGGAAATTATGACTTTCAGATTATGACTTTCAGTTTTGATACGATATTACATTTCCTTTTTTACTGAATTATCTAATTTCAAAATACCAGCAAATTAAATTTATATGCTGTTGTTAATCTTGTTTTAATTTCTTATTTTCTTTATTTTCTCTAGGATATGTGAGATGGTCTCTGTCTTTAATATTTTCTTTTGAAATTAGAATATTTTGCAATTTTATAAAGTACACAGTTATAATTATTTCTCACGAATGAAATGTCTTTAATACCAACTGAACTATTCCTTAGTTGAATTTTAAATTTCTCTTCTCTTTCAACAAGTTGTTGTAATTAACCCCTACCTTAATTTTCCATCATGCCTTGGAAAACGCTGAAATATCTGGTCCATTGCCAATATTCTTTCTTAAAATGTATATGCAAGCTTAGTTGTTGGGATGATCAACTAAATAGTAAAATATTGTCACGCCCATGCTTTAATATATTTGTTATTCTCCTTTGCTTCTCTATAAAATCCCAAATTTTACTCTAGAAATAATAAAATGCTTGAAGCTTCCAACAAACAACCCATAGAATCTTTTGAGAACTCTGCTCTTTTCTCTGTCCTTAGCACCTTTTCATACTACGTCAAGCACTGCCAAATTCAGCAGATGTTTCCTCCTTAGGAAATCACTGTATTAGTTACCCATTGCTGTATAACAAACCATCCTCAAACTTATTAAGATAAAGCAACCACTGTTTTTAACTGCTCACAATTCAGTAGGTTGGCAATTTGAAATGGGTTTCACTGGTCACTCTTTCTGCTAGTCTTCTCTAAAATCACTTGTGATCATGCATCCATGTGGTGCTTTGAGACCTGAGCTTGATGATCCAAGATGGTCTCACTCACCCGCCTGGAAATATTACTGTCTGTTGGCTTAGAAACCTCATTCCTCCATGAACTTCAAATCTGCTAGTATGCTAGACAGCACTTCTTTAAATGGACACACCAGGATTATGTTCCAAGAGAGCAAACTGAAAGCTGAAAACCTTCTTGAAGCCTAGGCTTTGAACTTATGAAGCCTCATTTCTTCCACATGCTATTGATCAAGACAAGGCACAAGACCAGTCCAGAAAACAGCTGTGAGGAAGTAATCTCTACTGTCGATGAGAGGAGCAGCCAAATCACAATGCAGAGCAGCACATGTAGAACCATTTTTGCAAATAACCCACCACATTCTCTCTTGCCACCTAATTTAATTGGAACTTCTTTTAAGAATTTGAATTTATACATTGTTTTATAATATTTATAAGTACATTTCTGTATGTTTTGGGGATTCTGATGACTAGGTTTTATGGGATAAAATATTTTATATCTAATAGTCTCCAGAGAGATAACATTTACTTCAGGTACGCAACATTGATACCAACCTGTAGTAACATTATACTTGTCCACTCAACACATGTATTTAAAATCGATGTCTCAATAAATATATTCTTATTTAATAAATATATGTAATATGACCTTCAAGATGTACCATTAACTTTAATTTTGTAGCTAATTAATATATTGAAATATGAGTAAAATTTAACTACGACATAACAAAAAATAATTCGATTTTGATTTAAAAGACTTATAATTATGATTACGGTTTTTTTTCTCCATAACATGGCTTGGTAAATCCACCCAATTCCTTGAAACTCATTTTCTTTATCAATTATATGCAGACAGTAAGATCTACCATTCATGTTATTAGGCCAAATTAAGTTAATGTACAAGAAAATGCTTTATAACATCCTTAAAAATGAAAGATAAAGACATTAGATATTTCATGGATACAGTCTTAATAATAAAAATATGATAAAAATATCACATTAAAATATGTGCCTGTTAAAATTTATGCACTTTTATTTTTTAACATGCATTTAACTAGAATGTGAAAAGCACTATGCTAAGCATATGAGATATAAGACCACAATGTCCCTGCTTGCAAAATATCTTCAATTTACTGAATGACTACTATTTTTCTATTTTGTTCTGCCTTTTTAAAAGAACTCTTACATTTCAAGAATGAAAACATCTTGAGCACTCAGTGAAGCAGAGTACATTATGGCTGTTTTGAGTACATCTGGCAGAAAAACCATTAAAATCATATATAGCCACTGAATCAAACTGTGATAATCAGTCTGCATGCAATTGCCTATTGTGTTATTTATGGATTCTTCTGTTAAGAGGATGCACATTTATGAGTTGTTTTACTAAAAGTTGTATCTGGGGTATGGTGTTATATATAGTTGGATATAGCATGTATTATTAACATCCTTCCCCCCAAAAAATAATTGTAATTCTAATTATCAGCCTATTTATTTGCTGAATAAATGTGGTGCAGAGAAAGTGTAAGTAATGTAATCAGTCTTAACCATCATGTACTACACAACACACAAAAAAATGACACACTGCTATTATATACCTGGTGGAATGAGGAAATTTCTGATATTTTGTTTTACATAGATAGGGATCACTTTTAAAATTTCCACATTTGAAAAAATTAAAATTACATCTACTTGAACACTTCATGACACTAGAAAATTATTATTATTAGCATAATTGTATAAAACATTAGATTCATCATAATATAAAGCATTCTTGATATTTAATATTATTTTTGGTAGTAGATTTATAAAGCTTTCATTATTGTAAATACAATATATCTTTTAAAAGGCATCATTTCCTTTCATTTTTCATGATTCAAAAACTTACTGTGCAAATATTCAAATCTTATAAAATTTACCCATACAAGGATTATGTACAGGCTGGATATTTCTTTGTTGTGGAGGGTTGTAGGATATGTTTAGCACCACTCCTGGCATCTATCAATTAGATACCAATAGCACTTTCCCCTTTAATGTGACACCCCCAGATGTCTTTAGATATTGCCAAATATCTATTGTGGGTCAAAAACAAATCTGGTTGAGAACCACTGAGTTAGTTCATATACAGCATTTTCCCTTTCAATGTCCGTAGAACTTCTCTCAGCAATTGTATTAAGGTAACGTACATCTGTATTAGTGCTCAAAGATATTGGAGTTTCAACTGGCAAAACTGGAAAGGCCTTGCATAATATCTCATGTATTCTGTAGAGACCCTAAAAAAGACTACATATTATAAGACTAAACTAATGGCTACTACATTAAAGTAATGACTACTCTATGCTTACATTACCCAGTCTAAAGTCAGGTGTCAACATGATAAACCAATTTGCCAATGAATCAACTATTTACCACAACAAAATTCAATATTTTTGAAGATAGACATTCAAATCCAGACACATATCATCTACAATGTATAGCATACAATAAAAATAACTATATGTATGAATAAGCAGGAAAATAAACACATAACTAGGAAATAAATAATTAATAGAAAGAGACCTGGTGAAGGCACAGATGTTTGAATTTTTGAACAAAGATTTAAAGTAATTATTCTAAATGTGTCAATATATAAAATAGACAATGAATGAAAATATGGTGAATCTCAATGTATTAAAGGAAACATAATAAGAACCAACAAAAATTTTTAGAACTGTATATTACAACATATGAATTAAAAGACTCACTGAATGGACCTAACATATATTGGACACTGTAGAACAAAGGAGGTAGGAGAATTAAAAAATTAAACAGAATTTCTGTAACTTGTGGGACAATATAATGAGGTTCAGAATGAGAAAGAAATGCATAGAGTCAGAAAAAATAATTTGAAGAAACAATGATTAAAATTTCACAAATTTTGTCAAAAATGTCAAACTACAAATAAAAAGAACTCTACAAAAGGCAATATAGTAACTAGTCACGAACATTCAAAAAACTGAAAACCATAAACAAAAGTAATCATTGAATACATCAGAAAGAAATGATACATTATATTTATGTGAACAATCATATAGAAGATATCTGACTTCTCATCAGATAAAATGAGGACAGAAAGAAGTTAAATAAGTTGTTTTCTGTACAAGAGTGAAGCACTTACTGAAAAAGAGCCAAAGGGACATTTCAGGGAGATAAGAGCATTTTTGTTTTGATTAGAGTGGGGTATTTGGCAATAATCATTGAATTATACACATCAAATCTATAAATTCTACTGGAAATAAATTATACTTCAAAAATTATAAAAATAACATGCTAAAATATAGATATATGAGAATCATATTGATAGCGTATTGCCAAGTTTGAGTTACTGTTAGGCATTGTACCAAATTAATTCCATATTGATCTATATAGGAAGAGGAAAAATTTTAAATTTCAAAGAAAATGTTGAAGTTTATTTTCATGAATGCAATTTAGAAAATACTTTCTCAAAGGAAAAAAAAAAAACCACAAACTATGAACAGAAAATCTCTGAATTTTTTTAAAACTTAGATTCATTAAAGATATATAAAATATAAACCACAAACTCAGAATAAGTATTTGCCATCAATATAAATAACTAATGAATATATAAATAAATCCTAAAGATAGATTCAAAAAGAAAAAGAAAATTATAAATAGCTTAATGAGATAAACAGAGAAAACTATATTAACAGGCAAATTGCATAATATAGTAACCTATACTGACCAAAAGACATATGAAAATATGTTCAACATAACTCGTAATCCTAAAAATACAAATTTAAATATACTGAGAAAATATTTTACAACCACATTTTCAAAAATTAACAAATCTGACAATAATAAATACTGAACAAAATGCAAAGCGATTAGAAATCCATGCATTATTGGTGGGTCAAATCAAATAACTGTAGAGACCATTTTGTATGTACATAGAAAGTGGAGGCTATGCACTTTCTATTACTCAGAAAAGTCATTACTTGGTATTATATTAGAAAAAATGGGCCATCTATACGTATAAGGATATTTGGACAAGATTGTTGATTACTGTATGCTTATGATATTTAAATACTGGATTTGATATAAACTTTCATAATGTCAAATATCTGAAATTATAAATTATTATACATTATAAATCTATAAAGAAAGTAGGCTATCTTGATGCAATGGCATATCATACAATAGAAAAATGAACTTTAATTATATAAACTAATCTGTTCTCATGAATGTAATCTAGAGCAGAAAAAGCAAGATACAGTAGGGTGATAAAGTATGGCACCATTCAGGTAAAGTTGAGTTATAAAAAATATACATATTATAAATATTATAAAGCTATATTATATTTATGTTAGATGACAATGACAACTAATATGTAAAATATTGTACCAAATCAGAATTTTTATTGAACTCTGTGCATCAACTGGAGACAGTAAGCATCATAAAGGAGACTGCTACTCTCTCTGTGATGTTTTATTTCTTAAACTTGGTGGCGGGTACATGAAGGCTTATTATATTTTTCTGTACAGTGTATACAGAAGATTTATTTTTCTTAAAAAGAAAAATGTCTCTTAAGTTTTATGTTTTTGTTTAAATTTTGCAAAAGCATTTGTATGTTCAGAGCATTACAAATAAAATTTAATGGTGTCGATGCATAGTTTGTATTCGGTATTTATGAACACAATATAAATTCTCTGGGAATTTAAATTCACCATTGTTGTTTTCTATTTTTTTTAAATATCAGAATATGAGCATTTAAACATAAAGTTCTTAATTAAGTACCTTTAAGGATCAATGAATAGGCTTCAGTGCTCTGTGAACCTGGTAAAATGGTATTCATAAGCACACTTGCTTATGTATGACAGTCTTTCCATATTACCACTATTTAACAGAAAATACTCAAAGTAACAATAAAATATCCATATATTCATTATAAAAATAGGTGTCCTACAAACTTATGTTAAAAGTATATTTTTCCTTCACAATGAAATAAGCTAACATTTTAATTTTGTGTTAATGAACATGAAACAGTGAATAAAGTAGGAGGAACATATTTAGTTTTAAATTACAAATAAGGCATAAATCTATATGCATTTTTAAATTTTTGAGGAGACTGTCAATGTCTTTAATATTATAACTCCTAGTAAATTTTACTGGGAAAATAATGATCTCAGTGCCCATGTTTCAATACCTTGTTACTAACAGGCTTTAAAAAATAAAAGTATTATCAATTTAAATATTATGGATTTCATATGTTGTATTAAAATTTTTAAATCATATTTTAAAAAATATGTAGTCTATCTGAGTACTCCTAATTCTCATAGATACCTTGATATGGCTCTTCCAAAACTGTGCCCTCCCTAAATTGTCTTCTTTCATTAAATTTCATCTAACCAATGTTCAACCTAACAACCTAGCTGTCATCTTGAAGGTTTGTCTCTCTGCTCCCACATCCACTATTTCAGCACATCCTACAGAGACTATTGTCAATGTCTAATCTGACAAATCACTTTCTCCTTCTTCAATGACTTGATCATAATTAAAACCTCTCCTCTCACGTAGGCTTCTGACATAGCTTCATTGTTTGCATACAGACTACCCATAACAGTTTCACGAGGCAGCCAAAAGGTATATAAAATATTAATCAAATCATGACATTTATTCTATAATAATTCTTTATTTTCACAGAATATTAGTTTCTTAAGAGTTCTGTGAATAAAGCTGTCCTGTAGTCAAGTAAAGTTAAAATTTCTTCATCTTACATTAGTCAAAATGAATGTCCTAATTTTTTAAACTTTGATTCTACATTAAGTAAATAAATTTCTTTCCACTTAATACCACTTATTGTATAATGGAAAAGAAATAGTTTTAGAAAATATTTCATGTTCTTCATTCTAAAACCTAGCTCATTGGTGGACCATGACTAATTTGTAAGTATTGCTAGATGAAAATCAATTCTCCAAGATTTGTGGCTATGGACAAATGCCTTTTTAATGTTATCATTTACTCACATCTGACTCATTAATGTTCATTTATCTAAAATCTGCTTTGTTAATATGCTAACAATCAGCTTCTCCAGAGGTGTTTTTTTTTTTAATTATGGAAACAGACAAAACTAGAGTAATAAAACATATTCTTCCTGAGCATTTATATATGTGTGTCAAATATATACATATGTCTATGTGTATATGTAGATATTTCTTTCAATATTAGTTTAAATAAATGAGGAATATTTTGTGTATATCTAGTTGATGGAGATCCCTTTTTTGTTTACTCTTATGAAAATGAGAATATTTAAAGATGTAAAATGTGACAGCTATTTTGAAATATGTAAAGTATCTGAATACATTTCACAAAATATTTAATTAACAAACTTTGCATCTATCAGTTTTAATAATATTTTTGTTGGATAAAGAGTATCACTTAGGATTAATAAAATGTACTGAAACCATATCATTTCACAGTTAATGATCCTAGTTCCCTTATATTTTAACTCTTGCAAAGGCCAAATGAATTGTTTATCATTACAAATTGGAAATGTTAACCTGCAATATACTCTGAAATTTTAACACAATTCTGATTTATATCATTAGGTACACTGTCAATGTAATTTTATTATTACTGTAAATAATTGTTAGTGCCAATTTACAGCAATGATATTATATACACCAATTAATAATGGTAGCAATTCATTAATTCAATTAACAGTTATTAAGGTCTTATTTGATGTCGGATTCTATCCAAAATTCTTGGATTGCATATCTGTTATTGTTAATGGTTATAATCTGTAAATGTAATGGCTATTAAGTAGTGTCTTAATAGAAAAACAAAAGCCATTTTGAAGAAAATTACTTTAATACCGTGAATTGATAACATCCTTTGAAAAATCTCAATTGAAAGGCTGGAAAAGTAAAAAGGGAAAGATATACTTAAAGAGTAGGAACTGCTGGAGCTGCTATTACACTCATGATGGCAACGCCCACCAGCCACTGTGATTGCCATTGCTGCTGCTGCTGCTTTTTTTTATTATTATTATTAAATTTATTGGTGTGGCTTGTAGTGCCATTTAAGTATGATATTTTTTGTTCTGAAAATGACTTCTCATAGACCATTGCCCTTCATTCTATTACAAGTACTTCCTCTTGAAAGAATGTAAGACATGGAATCTTGAGAAATGGTGTTTTGCAGTCTTCCTGCTCCAGTATTAGGGAGAAATATATAGTCGAGCTGGTGTAGAGCCGAGAGATACCTGACAACTTCCAGCATGTTAGTAAGAACACTGACTACTCTTTCTTGGGGGTTTAAAATGCCTATAAACTGACTGCTAGAAATCTCAACCCATACTATAAATGTTTCTCCTGTGCTTGTGTTTACTCAAGAATAAAATTAGACCCCCATTAAGTATAGCTACTAAAAAATACACCAGTTAGATATGTTGTCCATTTATTTAGAATAATGAACACACAAAGAAGCAATAATCTTCTCTAAATCACTTAATCTCTCTTAGACTTTACTCTCTCTGCTTATATTTTAGATATAAAATTATTCAACTTAGTCTACAGCCATGCCACCCTGACACACGCCTGACCGTGTCTGATCTCGGAAGTTAAGCAGGGTCGGGCCTGGTTAGTACTTGGATGGGAGACCACCTAGGAAGACTAGATGCTGTAAGCATTAAAAATATATATATATTCAACTTATAAATGAGATAATTTTATTGAGGAGAATTTAGCATTACAATAGCTGCTTACACATACTGAATTCTCATTGTGTGGTAGGAATAGCAGGCAAATACCTTAGGTACACATTTCCTCTTGTAATTTTAGGAAAATCCTACAAGGTAGACACAACTGAGTTAATAAGCTGGCTCAAACCTTATAACTATTAGAGAAGAGAATCAGAGTTTAGACCTTCACTCTAACCAAGATACCAGTCATCAAACACCATATCTATTGCCTCTCTACCTGGTCAAATACAGAGCTCAACACAGTTTTTTTAGTTCTTTTTCATTACACCTGGATCTTAACTACCCAATTCTTTCCTTCCACATAATAGTATTCAACACTGCCACTGAATTATATCTGACTGAGTTATCATTTACTTTCACCTTGTTACACACTTCTACTCAGTCTCCTTTATGCAGTCTGTTTATAAGGTGTTCTCACACCAAACATCATGTTTTTATTTTATAATTTATTTACCATAAATAATACTAGCCAATTTTAAAAGAAATGAAATTAAATTCTACATACGTTTTTGGGAATGAGATCTGTGCATGTAAAATTCTGATTTAAAACAAATTTCTAAATAAACAGACTTAAAGAGAGAAAAATAATGAAAAAAAAAAAACTTATGTTGAGCAGACTACCATGCACCAGTTATCAGTCCCAAGGGGAGACTCTAAACACTTCCACCCATTACAACTCGGTTTGGGAGTCACCAAGGAAAACACAATGCAGTCAATGCTTTTCTCACATAGAAAAGAGACAGAGAAAGATCAGCCTCAATAGTAGTGTCAGTTCCCCTTGGTCAAGGAGGGTCTCTCCCTGCAGCCCACACAGGACAACGTATCTATGCACACCCCTCTTGTGCTGCAATAGAAAGACCTTGTTCCCTCCCCAAAGGACAGATATAACAGTGTAGTTGGCCAAGTACCATATGATGCACATGCTTCAAGCAGAGACAAAGAGTAATCATAAAGCCTGAAACAGGAAAAGACATTCTCACAAGGTGATAAACCCGGCACAGGCTGTGTGGGCTCTTCATCTAGTTAATTGAGCATTCCAAGCCTACAGCCTATTCTTACGAAGCCAAGTGAGAGTCTAAAGACTACATGCATAAGACTGTCTTCCCCAACATTATAAAACCTTAATTATGGAAAATATAAATTATGTACTCTTTAGAATAGATGTATTATTATCATAAATCATTATATGTTGAAAAAGGAAACTAAAAATATTTAATTCCAGACTACATCATTTTCTGAATTCCCTTTTCTGAATGTTTTTATTTTTCTATTTTTGTATTATTTTTCTTTCAATGTCATGTGAGGGAAGAAAAGATTTTCAAATCAATGACAGGTTTCCGAAGCTCTATATAGAGTTAGTTTAATTTTTCTTTTGATTCAAGCAAATGAAAACTATCACAAAACTCAAAGTTTCTTGAGTAGCTAGCTAATGTTATTTTCATTTTCTTACTTTTATTTTGTCTGTCATAGTAAGTGTCTTCTTGAGTCAACTTTAGAGGTTAGCAGGAAAAAAAGCTTTCATTTTCTGAAAAAATAAAATTGAAAATGGCCATCTGTTCAACCTTCTGTTATCAGAGCTGTCCCTTAGTTGTGTGTCTGAAGCAGATTTTGAGAACTACAGGGGAAAGAGATGACTAATAGAAAAATGTGTTTGTTAATGTAACCCTTAACAATTTAGAAATGCATAAAAAATAAGAATAATTAATGATAAAATTTTAAACAACTTTTACAGTAGTTCACATTCCAAATCTTCAAATAAATATTTTTTAAAAAGAGGAGTCAGAGGAGGTTCCATAGTGTAGTGATTAGCATGTCTGCTTTGCACGCAGAGGGTCCTGAGTTCACGCCCTAGGTGGAGCCATGAACCATACCCTGGGTACGCCAGGCCCCGGGTACATGCTGTGAGAGTGTGAGAGGGGACACCTCGCGTTCAGAAATCCAGTTCTTAAGGAGAAACAGCAACATACATGGGGATCAGGGGTGGAAGTGTGGGGGCGGGGGGAATTAAAGAGGGGGAAATAAAAAAAGAGGAGTCATTTTAATATCAAGCACTATCATCTGTAAGATGCTTCCTTTTATCATTCGCCCTCATAAGAATGAGCAATAACTTAGGATTTATAAATAACTTTTCAATAACCCATGGCCTTCAGGAGTATAGCTGAGATTACAAAAGAAATAACTTATGGGTTGGGATCGCAAGTTTTTGTTTTTGTTTTTGTTTTTTCAGTCTCCCCTTATATAAAAACTAAATATAATTAAAAATAACAAAAAGTGAATTTTGACCCTTCTAATATGTAAACACATATATTCTAGAATTTCAACAAAAAGAAAATCTTAGAGTTGTTTTGATGTTAAATAAACTAAAGCAGTATAAAAAAATACATTGTCCTCACAGCTGTAAATGAGAATATAATTAGAAAAACTGATTAGAAGAAAGTCAAGACAATATTTTTAAGGGGGTTGTTTTGTATGGTAGTTTTATTTGTTTTAGAATGCACATAATAAGCATCATTCTGTTTAAAATATTTTTGAAATATCAGCATGATTCATTTCTCTAAAGAGGAATAATCTCTTTAAAAAGACTGTAGACATTTTTGACAATGTGCTGAATATTTTAATAGCAGGTCTAAAGTATAAAAGATGTACTAGAAAAAAAAAAGAAAGAAAGAAAGAAGACTAGCCAAATTTCTCTATCCATTGCTCAAGTTTTTATTTAACTAGTTTTCTATTCTGGGATATTAGTTGTGTCTTGATCCAGAATTAAAGTGAAAGTGATGAGAAAATCACCTTGCACAAGGTCACTAGGCCAATCATTCATCAGAAATGATTGGGAGGATTTAGAATAAGGTAAAATTAAAACTTTGTCTTCTGCTACTGCTGAAAACAAGTTTATGTAGCAGGTCACATTTCTGATACTTCCATTGAACATTCTCCAATTGGCACTTGCTGCATATATCCATTCATTGTTACCAGGCTCTGTGATTCTTTGCAGTAAAACATAAGTTTAGAGTCTCATATTGTGTATTCAGATTTCATTTATGGTGCAGTGACTAATTAAATCTGAAAAATATAACTTGTGATTTTTTAACAAGACTTTTTATGACTTTTCAAATAAAATCCTGCTTGAAAATTCTAAATTTTATTCCTTGATTTTCTCTACCAAAATGGCTACTTTCCATAAACAATTTATTTTCATTCTTCTTATTTCTTCTGAAACTTCAATGAGTATTTCGATCTTTTATATTTTTTTAGTTTGTTATAAAGGCTTTATTTAGAAACTTTATATTTAAGACATTATATGATACGCTTATATACCCTGAGTAATTCCTAAAGTTTTGTTATTATCTACTCTCTATTCAAGTGGAAAATTGACTTTTCATTAGAACAGTTTACATGTTATGCTATTACTACCTTCAAAATAACCACATGATGGAGAGTTAATGGAAGACATAGTTCTATAACTCCCAATTTATTAACACATTCCATCCTCATAGTAATTCTATGATATAGGAACCATTAGCATCCTTAGTTTACATTGAAAGCACTGAGGCATGAGGAATTTAATAACTTTCATGGCCATGAACATACAAGGCCAGAGCAGGGAGTTTACATATGCTCTGTTCTGTCTCCAGAGCCAGTGATTAACAACTACAATCTTACTTCTGTAAAAACAAACATTTAAAAAGCATTCACCAATGTCAAGTACTGCCTAGGCGCTTTACTTATATTATCTCATTTAACTTTCAGAATATTTCTAGAAGATATTCTCAATTGAATTTTCATATCCAAAAAGCTTGAGAACTGAAATAAACAAAGAAGGGATTTGTGCTAATAAGTCCAGAGAAGTAGTTATAATCTACAAGGTTTGGCGCTTAATAACCTATCTTTAGTTTAAGGACAAAGAAGGGGTTAAGTAGTAGGTATTGGTGACATCATCTAATTTGTTTTCTCCCCAAATAAACAAACAATAAAATAAAATAAAGAAGCACCATTACTGAATCATGAAGAACAATTGTGGCACAAATGCTATATATGTATGCAAACCAATAAGATCATTATTACAACATTCAAGGCAAGATATGATAGAAATTTAAGGCAAGATTGTCTTCAAAGGGACACAGAGAAGTAGACTGATTCAAGAAAAAGTAAAGTTAACATTTTTTAGTAAAAGATTAGATTTGGAAGTATGTAAAATGAGGAAGAAAAAAGTGTGAAGGACTGTGACATTCAAAACATGATGGGTGGTGTTTCCATTTCTAAGAAGGAAAAAAAAAATAGAAGTGTTACTGGTTTGAAGAAAAGATAAAAAAAAATTTCAAAGTGCTTGGTACACACTAGACATTGATAGAAATTAACTTCCTTTTGTAACTTAACATATGTTTACTTCAATGCAGTGTTGTTTGTTAAGAATAGAAAAACATATTTCTTCTAAGTCTTAACAGAAATTTTAACTTATGTAATAAGGAAAAACAATTTCATAGGTTGCCTTACAAAATGTATCATAAAGAAGATCTATGCTACGTACATGTTTTTCATTGGTCTTTGGAACTATTTAATAAACAAAATGCCTTATGACAACAAAAACCATTTCCTGTTTGTTTGGTCTTCCATTTCATCCTTTCTGTTGTATTATAGCCTACATACAAAGTATGATGTATTTTATTCAGAGTCATTCTTGATATTTCCGGGATTTATTCTTCACAAAGCATTTCATCAAAATATATCTTTTTCATTTACAATTCCTTTTCAACCTTGAAATATATTTTTTACCTTAGAGGTCAGATAATCTCCTTTCCATACATATTTGGTGTTACAATCAGATGTAAATTCAGACATCTATTTGATTTGTCAGGTGTTGTTTCATAAATTAGTAGTCATCTAATTGATAAGTTATGTCTACAATGCTCACTTATTATTTTTGTGATTTCCCAAAGTATTTTGGTAAACGTCAATATTTTATAATTAAGCTTCTATTTTTCTAGAAGAAATACAAAGAAAAAAGAGAAAGTGAGAGCAACAGTGAGAACGAGATAATTTATCGCATTATCAGGCAAAATATCTTGAGTGTATTTCAAAATAAAGTTTAAATATATATATAAAACTTAGAAAAAAATTTTTTCTGGAAGAAAATTATTGATAATACTTGTCAAAGTAAGAACACTAAATCTTCAATAACATATTTCCCAAAAAGTAAACTTTAGTAATTTCACATATTTTTGATTAAGATTAATTAGTAATATTCCTATTGCATTAGCAAAACAATTTCAACCACTCTGTGGTGATACTGTGACAAGGCTGTGAGGGCAAATCCATTCCATTATCTTTAAATCTGTTTATCTATTTTGACAAATCATTTTTATCACTTATTAATGAAATAGAACTCACTATTTACATTTTTAAAAGGATTATAACATTTAAAATAATAAATAAATATAGTTTATTTTTTCCTGTTTAGAAATAAATTCACTTATTTTCTCCTGAACACAGCTAGGACTAATGGGTCAAGGCTAAGTGAAAATTTAGCCTGCATATAAGTAAATTAAAATACTACAAACTAAGCCAATTTTTATTTGTTTTGCTTTTATATTGTGAAATATTTTGAGATAATGATGAGCTTAGTAGTTGTTTTTTACATGCAAAAGTCATAGCAATCTGATACCTCTGAATCTCCACTGCAGAAACAGAGCAAAAGTCAGGCACAGGCTTTGGCAGGAAATTCTCAAATGCAAGATATTTTGCAAGACATTTAATGATGAACTCAGAATCTTGTATTTCCAAAACTTTCATTGATCATTTTAGTCTTACAAATACCTGAGATGCAAGAAAGTCAATGAATGGAAACTCTATAGTTTAATGTGTGAATTTATATTATCTTTAGAGAGATACTATGAATGCAGTTAGTACATAAGTCAAAAGTTAATCAAATAAAGACATGTAGAAAATACAAAAATGTGCTCAGTGGTTTTAAAAAAAAGTTGATTCACACAAAGAGTATCTAAGTTAATACTGTGTAGACACATTCAATCACCTGCTCCTAAGCAAGAGCTGAATATGACCTTAGTATGGACTTTAACTGGTGAATTTAATCTACACTTTTTTTCATTATGAATATATTAAGAAATTATTTTGTAAATTAGCAGTATGACTCAAAAAGTGCTAATGCAAAACAAAAGTACTTTTAAGTATAACTTAGTTTTCATTACAATCTTTTAGTTCCCCTTACTGGTGAAAAATATAGCTCCCACAGAGAGCCACATTTAAGAAATGGACAAATTAAAAGTGTACTAAAATGGAAATTAAACAGAAATTCTATTTATGGCAATGCAAAGATTTTCCTTAGGGTCTATAACATTTAACAAATTGCTTCAAAGATTTTAGCATCAAAAATGGATTAATGACAAAAAACAAAAACAAAAAGCCATGTTTATTTAGGAAATGTTAATCCATTTTTTAAAGAAAGAATATGATAAAACAAGAAATAGCAAAAAAAAAAAAAAAAAAAATAGATTATTGCCAGAGCTAAGGGGCCATTTAAAATTATAATCAGTAAAATACTGATTTACTGAAATGTTCATATAGTTAAGTGATATTAGAAGGTATTTATTTTATGACAACTGTTCAGGCAACAACATGCGGGATGAAATCTAGAAATGAGTATCAAATGTTGATGATATCTCAGAGCAGCTAGAACTCTAATATTCCTAGTGATGGCAGAAATACTTTAGAAAACATTTTGTCAGTTTCTTATACAGTTAAAATAATATTTGTTCTAAAAACCCAACACTAGGAGTTTTTAGAGGAACATAGCAGAGTGAGAGAAATCCCCAGATCTCTCTCCTTGAAACAACAATAAGATGAACATCTAAAACTCACCAAAAAACACCTAAACTGCACACCAGCACATCTGAGCATGAGATCTGCGCATAAGAGCTACCACAAGTCAGAATCCCGGGTGTCCAGTGGTAGACTGGGAGAAATAAAGAAGCTGCCTCTCACAGCCACTGCAGCTCCTTGTAGAGAGAAGGAGACGGGGAGGGAGAGGGGAGAAGTGTGGCAAGTTCCCTGAATATCCCTACCTGGGAGAGTTTGTGAGTTCCACACAGCCAGTGGCAGAGCCCAGCCATCAGGGCAGAAAGAAGAGAAGCGGGATGGCCAAGAAACAACAGTTGATTTTTACCAGCCACAGTTGCAAAACTGAGGCTGAGCCGCAGCCTCTAACCCCCAACTTACAGGGCCCCTTCCCCCATACCCTCTGAGACCGATCACCATGGAGCCCCAGGAGAATCTGAGCAAATACTACCAAAACTGTCGCTACATTGACAGGGAGTGAAACTGAAGGTAGCAAATGTGATTAAATATCTATAAGAAAATTAAAAAACATTATTAAGGCTTTATATAAAGCAGGGATCCAAGAGGTTTAGACACTACTTACTGGAAACCAACAAAAAAGTGACTTCTTTGCAGCAGGCTAAAGAGAGACCTTTATATAATAAATTTTCTTTCTGGAAAAAAAAAATCAGAATACATTTCCAATAATGTCTAGGCAGAGAAATAGTTCATTAAACACTGAACAACCAAGGTGACAAGCCATCTCATAAAGAAAGAGAAAAATCTTCAGAAAATATGCTTACAGACATAGAAATATGCAACTTAAATGACAGAGAATTCAGGATAGAACTTCTGAAAAAAATTCAGTGAATTCCGAAAAGAGTCATATCAATAATTTCAGGAATTGAAAAAACACCTAGATGAGCAGAGCAAGGAGATTGAAACCCTCAAAAAGAATAGAATAGAAATTCTGGAGATAAAAACACACACACACACACACACACACACACACACACATTGCAAGAGTTGAAAAATGAAATAGTAAGCTTGAGAAATAGAGTCAGCCAAAAGGAGGAAAAGATCAGTGATATCAAAGACAGAAATCTAGAAATAAATCAGACAGAAGAAGAGAGAAACTGAAGAATAAAAAATAATGAAAGAGAAATTCAAGAACTAGCTGATACCATTAGGAGAGGAAACACAAGAATAATGGGCATGATCAAAGGCAAGAAAAGGAATCAGAGACTAGAATGTATTTTCAGACACATAGTGGATGAGAATTTCCCAAATCTAAGGAATGAGCTGGAGCTTGGAATTCAAGAAGTCAATATAATACCCAATTATCTCAACCCAAAAAGGTCTTTACCAAGACACATTGTATTAAAATTATCAAAAGTCAATGACAAAGACAGAATACTCAGGGCAGCCAGGGAGAAGAAAATGGTAACTTATAAAGGAAAACCCATTAGATTATAGTCAAACTTCTCAGCTCAAATCTTACAAGCCAGAAAGGAATGGAATCAAATATTTAAACTACTAAGTGAAAGGAGCTACCAGCCTAGAATAATGTATCCAGTTAAGCTCTCCTTTAGATATGAAGGAGAAATTAAGACCTTTCCAGACATATAAAAACCCAACATGTTTGCTCCTGGCTATTTACCCTTAATAAATGAAAATTTGTGCTTACAAACAAATCTGTATTCATAACTGGATTATTCCTAATAGCTAAAAACTGGAGATAATACAGATATTCTTCAAAAGGTGAGTGAACTTTGATTTATCCATACAATGAAATACCAGATAACAATAAAAATGAACAAACTATTGATATATTACACAATACCATGGATAAATCTGAAAAGTTTCATGCTAAGTGAAAGAAGCCAGATACAAAAGTTTACACGTTCACATTTTTAAGGCATTCTGGGAAAGGACACACTTTTTGTACAGAGAATAAATCAATGATTGGCAGAAGTTAGGAATGGAGAGAAGGTGTGATTACAAATGAGGCAAAAAAATGAAAACTTTTTGGAGACCTGTTCTATATCCTGGCTATAGTTGTGTTTACATGACCTTATGCAATTGTTAAAACACTCAGAACTATACCCCAAAAGAGTCAGTGTATATCTGAGTCTTAAGACACTCAGTTGCTAAGAATTAAGGGAGAAGAGGAGAAACAAAAGGAGGAATCTGAGAAAAAGCAACCAATGAGGCAAGAGCAAAATCAAGAATGTGATATTCTGAAAGCCAGGTGAAGAAAGGATTAGGGAGTGAGTAGTCATGGCTCATACTTCATATATCATGTAAGATGATGACAGAATTAACTATTAGTTTGAGCCATACAGACATCTAAACTTAACACAACAAAAGTACTTTGGTAGTCTGTTGGGGCCAAAGCCTGACTGCAGAGATTTTAAGACAGAATTAGAGGAGAGGCATTGTAAATAATCATAGATTTTTATCTAGCTTTCAAGCTTGGAGGGTGATGGTAGAATCTTTATATACTCCTGGGAATGATAGAGTATGAAGAAAAAATGTGATAATATATGAGAAAGTAAGAAATGTAAATAGTTTTTATACAGAGCAGAGAAGATGTTCTAAGTAGATAAATGGCCTATAGATAGGAACAGATTTACCCAATTTCACTCACTGTAAGACACATTTATTAGTTTCATATTTTAACATCTCATGTTTAGATTCATTGTACACTTGATGGTGTGTCACAGTATATTTGACATTTTTTTCTTTCCAGAAGTAGCATAAAATAAGAACATCTTAAACACTTGATAGCATTTTAGACTGTCTGAAATTCAGAATTTCATCTACAGAAACAGGAGGAAACATAATGAGTATGTATCAATGCTGATAGGTTATTAGATATGGTAGTTGAATTCTATAGACATTTGTGATTATTTTAATTTTCTAAGTGAAGTATAATATAATGTCATCAGCTTAAAATATAGATGAGAGGCAAGAGTTTGGAAATATGAAGAGAAAGTAGCAAGCGTGGTAAAGTTCTTAGGAAAGAAAAAAAAACAATCAACTATGGAAATACATTATGATTGCCCAGTAACAGCAGATTTATCATTATAAATTTGTCATTATAAATTTAAAGTGAGATCACTCAGTACAGTTGTGTTCTCTTCCAGCCACATTCGGGTCTATTTCACTGAAATGGTCACAGAACAGGTGAAGAACTGATTTAATTAGCATTTAGATTTTGTCAATCAAGTAGGAAAACCTAACAGAAAAGCAAATTATTTTGGGTTGTATGTAAAAGAATGGGTATAAGAACTGGTTATGAAATTTAACCTGAGTAAAGATGGAAGGAAGGACCATAAGAGAATAAAGACCATGAAAATATGTCAATATAGAAATACTGTTGGCCTTACAATAATAAAGAGAATGAGAAAAAAACATAGGAGATAGCAGTGAGAGAATGGAATGCATAAGATGATACTATGGAGACTGCATTTATTGGTAATGCCAAAGTCTAAATGGAAATGAACCTGAGTTACAATGAACAAAATCACTGAAACAAAACCGTTCAAAGCATTAGGAGACCTGTAGGTTGGAAGCTTCATCTATGTGTATTTAAATTACTAAGAGTTAAAATCCAAAAGTGACAGTGAGCCACTTTCTTAAATCATTAAGAAATTAGATATAACAGAAATCTGTGAATGATTGGTGGAAGGAAGGGAAGTTGATAACACAAATTGACGATGTGAAGGTTAAAGCTCGGAGTCTGGCTATTAGGGGAGGAAACTATGAAAGCAGCAATGAGACTCAGAGAGTCTACCATTTACATGTCAAAAGGCAAAGAGAAAATTCGAAATTACATGTTTTCTAAAGTAAATGTTCTAAGAAAATGGGGGCCAGGGGCAAGGAGTCAGAAAAAAAGCCTGTCTAAAGTTCAGTCAAGCTGAGGAGAACTTTAAGGCTCTCTTGGTCACGCTGTTCCATTTCCATTCTTAAGTACATCCATGAAATGTCAGCAAGGGGAAGAGTTACAGAGGGCTGAAGAAGCAGCATATCTAGGGAAGTCTGGATTTTATTGAAGCAAGCAATATAAGAAACATTAGATAAGAGGCTGAGGATAGAGAAGATTTGCTGCTGATGAACTAAAATTCAGAGGGCCCAGCAGGAGGATTCAGGAGTTGTAAAGGGTTGATGATTAGTAGCAGAATTAGAGTGTGCGAATAGCCTGTTAAGAATGAGGGAGCAGGAGATAAGGGCTGACTCAAGGTTCTGAGGCTTCTTACAATTGAGATGTAAGACATATAAAACCGAAAGATGCTTTTTGTGCAGAGATATAAGGCATAATGAGATCAACCCTGGTAATAAAAAGCAGATAAGGGTGATGAGGATATGAGGAAGATGGGTTTCCAGGGTTCCTTTCCGCCTGGTCTCTGAAAATGGAATTGAGGGTAGCTGGGAACTACATTTTGCCCTCAATGTGAAACTTCTTTGTCCCCTGTAGATGACAGACAGAAAGTTTGCAGCACTGTGGTCTTAATATTGGACACGAGCTATTGTAATCACCATAATGTAGAAGTGGATCTTCTCCAATGGAGAAAGCTCTCCTTTGCCTTTGCTCAAGGATATGTCAATGGCTGAGTAAGCTGGAAAAACCAGATTCAAGCAAGCCTCTCACATTTTTTCTCTGAGGAGAAAGAGGCCAAGAGAGTAAGGTGCTGTGACCATTCTCAGAATCAATCACAACAATCCTTTACATTTCACATATTGGATTGCTGGAGAATTCAACAAAATAAATGGTTCTCTTAAAAGCTACTTTGAATCAAATCTAACCTCTTTATTTTATCAATGAAGAAATTGAAAAGCAGATAAATCAATTTTGTTCCCAAAACACATGGAGCAAGTTAAAGTCTGAATAAAGAGCTTAGTCTCATAAAATAAATAAAAAATAAATATTTAACTAATATTTATGCTCAATATGCTGAGCATACCACATGGTCTGAAAATATAGTGGGCTGAGACATTCTTGTGCCTGTCCTTATGTTGCCAGTGGTGTATGAATGAACAGGTCAGTGAGATTGACATTACAGCATGCTACCTAGTTCACATCAAACCTGACTGCTCAGAAATATGTATCTAAAGATAAAGCAGAGCTTTATAAATTAGGGTTTTCTCAGAAGAACATTGTTTATAATTCGAGGTTATGATTTTAGTTAAGAATGCAGCATTAAGTCATATGTATTAGCAGATTATATCATAAACATAAAATTAGTAACTATACTTTGTAACCATTTAAGTAAAACGATAAAATTTTATTTAAACTCTAAAAGTAGAAAACTGTACAGTGTGAGTACAATAAAGCAAGTGGCCACAAAGTATCATTATTGTACTGTAAGCATATAGTATCATATATTTAATCTATAAAAATATAGTTACCCATAAAAAAATTTTTAAAAATTAATAGCCTATTTAAAAAGTAACTATGGATGTAGATGAACTATTATGGTAATTGATAACAAACTTTGAAAGAACAAAATGTTCAAGATTAAATAATTGAAAATAAGTTTGCACACACACACATACACTCATACACACACGTTCTGCAGGCAAAATAATAAGTAATGATAGTAAAAGTTGTTTTATAAGGCATTGCTAAGTAAAATATGGCAGTTTACTAAATATCTATGATTTCATCTAGAAAATGTGAAACCACATAAATGGTGTTCATGTATACGCTTGGGGGAATTATTCACAAATTGTTTTTAAAAGTCGAAAATAGGTGACTAAATTTCTGCTTTCTGTATATGTAATTTAAAATAAGATATAATTATGTTTCTAATTATAATAAAAATAAATAGTGTCACAAGAGATCATTTATTTGAAATACTTTCTTACAAAAATTGGAATTAATTATGTTATTTAGCTTTTGACTATAATAAAAAGTGAGATCATAATTTGAGAGTTTATAAGATTTTAACTGATGATGTTGAAACAGTTTTCAACTTGGTGCTCTTTTCCATCTTTTGTTCCTGTTAATTTTCATAGTCTTCCCTATAGGCCATTTCCAACAACTTCAAGATTAAAGAAGTTAAAGAAGTCACAGGATATTCTGAGAGACAGAAGTAAGGGAAAGATATGTTTCTAGGTTTTGGTGACGGTGTATTTAAGAACTAATTCTATGACTCTGGAACTATTTTTGCTTACTTATGACTGACGGATTTTTAATCCTCTCATCTTTCATCTCCCTTCAGCATATATAGATAGCATTAGCAATTTAGACTATTCCAAGAAACAAAAAATAACAAATATGTATCTAATTTTTAGCTTAAGCTTAACTGAACTCCACTTTGGGAACTGATGAATTTTAGAACATGCCAGTAGATTAAGTAAAAGATACTTTCAGGATGTATGTTCGGCAGAGCAAAGAAATGTAGGAAAACCTTTATCTGGATATCCTATTTGAAAGAAATATGAACAAGCTATCTTCTAGAAATTCTGTAAAAGAATTCTCTTTAATTTTTGAAACCTTTACATGGTTATACATATGTGAGAATACTAAAATCATAATAAATAAATAAATAAATAAATCGACCAAAAATTGATATTAAACTTAGATTTCAAAAGTAATTCAGGCTCATACAATCCCAATTGATCTTCCCAAACCCACTTGTATTCCTTTGTTTTAATTTAATTTAATTTTTATTTTTTTTTATTTTTCAGTTAGAGTTGACATACACCACCATACCAGCTTTGGGTATATAACACAGTGACCAGACATCCACACAAACTCCTCCTTCTTGTTCTCCAGTCCTCTTCTTCAAGATGGTCATTCCTTTTTTCATTTTAACCAATTGTAAGTCTGAGATCCTGTTTCTCTCTTTATAAAAATCTTTTTTATCAATACCCTATAGCTTTCAGAACAGTGTTGCTGTGTCAGAGCTCTTGCTGCCCTACCGTCTCTGCTTATTTCCCCTCTGGTTCTTCCACAGCTTTTGCAGATAATTTCAGAAAGACTTCAAATCAAATTGATCTAAAACATTTTCTCCTCAATGCAAACAGCGTAGATTTGCTCTCTGCCCTGGTCTTTCTCAGTTGAAGTAGATTCTGGAGGGAGTCCACCAACACACGGATACACAGAACTAAAATGTCTTAACAGTATTGCCAAACATGGGAACAGAAACCAACAGATGAGCATTTCTCTGATCCAGTACTCAAGGGCACACTTCTGAGAAACAGTCTCTACCCTACCTGAATGGTCTCAGGTAAGACTGATCCCCAATTTTCCAGTGACCCTGACAACATGCTCATTAACACACCTAATATTAACTTTTCCTAATTCTTTGGCTCTCTCAAAGTCCCTCACTTCTGTTTTCTGAGGTTTGAGGATCTTCCACAAAAACAATGTGCACATAAGTTTTTTTTTTTTCCTCAGGGTCTATTTTGGGGGAGATTCTAGGCTAGGACTATCAACTTGGGTGAATATTCGCTGCATGGAAATAAACAAATCGAGAATCAGTTGTGATCAAGAAAGTATAAAATTTCAGAGACAAAAAATTCTATACAAAGCCGAGGTCCAGGCTCTGTGTTTAGAAAAGTATACTGGTGCAGACACACAATGAGAACCAGTGTCGCTGTGGCCGCTAAACTCATGCAACACTAAGATATTGGCAGAGCTGGAGACAGACATTCTATGGGGCTATCTTTTAATGTTTGCACCAAATAGGCCTTCAAAAATGGTCTCGCTCTTGGTTTTCTAAAGTACATGGAAAAATTTTACAAATTTCCATGAAATTCTATGTGGTATTAGCGCTTCTCTGATGTCTCATTTCATGAATTAATATTTATCTTTCCTGGGTATGTATACTAAGTTAAACAAAGGCCAAATTAAATTAACAAAATCAAACAGCACAACCTATAAGAGTAATAACATTTTTTCAGTTAGCCTCATTTCTGATAATAACCTAATCTAGTAGTCATATAGGCTAGAAAATGAACAACTCATTCTTGGTTTTCAAAATTGAGGGGGAAATATAACTTCGTGAAAACTTCAGGCATCAATGAAATATTTGAAAAAACAAAACAAAACAATGATCATGAAAAAAACATAACCACTCAGACACACATCTCTTATATTAGGACAATATCCCCATTGCTAGGAGGGAAAATAAAAGGTGGTGAGGAAGTAACAAAAGAAGTTTTTAGGTTCCGAGATTAGGAGTGCTGAATCCTGATCACTGGAGCCAGACTTCAGCAAAACCTCAGAATATAAGTGGATGCAGAGTGAGCCCAAGAAGATAACTTAGCAGTGACTTTTATGCTTCAATGAATGCAACATCAGAAGAAAGGTTCTCATGCCTGCAGTGTGTCAAGAAGAAAAGATAGAATCTCCAGAGGGAAGGAAACGATAAACACACAATAACAAATGATTTATTAATAAACACTCACGTGAATGGATAACCAATAGAAGACAGAATGGTGGACATTACAGTGACATCTACAAGGAGAGATGGTTTCAAAGCCCAGATGTATCATCTTGGTACATAAACTTTCCAGAAAATATGATGAAGCTCTAGGAAAAGATTGGATATATTTGAATTGATAGAAATTTGGCCTCTGCCACCTAGGAAGAATGAAAATTTATAGGATATTAAAATGAGTTATGGAAAATACAATTATAATTACTTTTTGCATCATTAGAGTATGGCCTGAGAGTCAAAGCTTTAGAGAATTTGAATGTGTAAGTGCTATGCCAGGTAAAAAGCATGTGCTGTATTGTACAATAATTTATCTAATATAGAATATGAAGATAAATTAATTGTAAAGATATGGAATTTTAGTTGCTGAAGTAGAATCAAAAATAAAAATAACTTTATTTTTTCTAGTTTTGCTTAAATTATAGCTTATTTAAAAGATCTTATGCAAATTCCATTGTGTTAATAGTTCACTGATATATATTTTTATAAATGTTCTTCCTCATTTCATTTCTTTATGCTAATCCTAAAGCAGCAAATTAAATTCTACTTGGCAAAGCCTGGAGCCATATTCCAAAGTAAACATATATTTCTGCCAATTTAAAATTATTTCACTATTTGACTTTTTTCGGACATTTTTCGATTGTTCATATCCTGATAAAATTTGCACAGGAATTCTCTAGATCTGAACCAAGATGTTTGATACAAACAAAGGTTATATTTATGCAAGCATTATCCACAGAAAGATCAAATGTAGATATTTGCCATATCATACTTTTGTAAATATTTAAAGTAAAATTATTTTATTTCATTATTTTTAACAAGGGTGAATTAATCTAGATATTAAATAGGTTCTAAGTTATTGATAAACAACTAATAAAAGTATCAGAAAGCAATTTTAATTATTTTTATTCCTTTGTATAACCATGACTGTTAAAAATATAATTTAAAATTATTTAATATGAATTTTTAATATTGATTTTTTAAATCAGTGCTAAATTTAAGTTATTTTCTTTACTTAATTAAACTGCATTTATTAATCATTTAAATGTGGTGGTAAGGGTTGGAATTAATTCATTTCTTTTGTATATACTAAATCATCATATTCCTTGCATATTCCTTTTGTATTTCTTCTGAAAATTTAACTCAATTCTTCAGTCAATTATAACACAAGCTGACTTAATATCAAAGTTTTAAAACTCAGTGTTAAATGGTGAGTAAAATTCCTTTATAAATTTACTTGATTTTTTTTTCATTTCAGACATTTCACCTATAAACTTTAAAAAAAATATTTAATATAAAATAAGACAGTAATTTAATACAATTATATGTTTTAAAGTAAGGATATTATGTAATAATACAGGTTTCTTAATGCTATTTGAGTTATTTTATGTTTAATTTAAGAACAGTAAGAATATTTATACAGGTTATGGTATTGAGATTTATTTATAATTTGAGTTGGTATATATAATACATATTCTTCATTTTACTTATTCTCTAACTGTTCTTGTTTTTCAAATATATTTTATGAAGGCTTGTTAATGTATTTCAAGAAAAAAAATAACTAAATATCTATCATGACAAGGAATACTGTGAGTTTGTGCTTTCTTATTTAAAGCACTGTGTTTACTGAGACTTAAGCTTGACTTTTCTTAAGGATAAAGAAAATAATTTTTCAATTATTGACTATATTCTTGACATTAAGATAGGAAAATGTATTTATTTTCATTTTTATGAGTAAGAACATTTGACACATAAAGATATATATTTTTTTTCTTTTAAGAACAGACATTGCATCCAGGGAATAGTGATGGTAGTCATAGCAACAACAACACTCAGACCTAGTCCAATTTCTACCTAGATTATCTCAAACACCTACAACAAAGCCCTATAAGAAGGAAAGCCATGCCCATTGTTGAGTATAAAAGCCTTTAAACTCATCTCAACTGCCTTGAACAGGATGTCTGGTTTCAAAAAAATTACAAGGCATATAAAAAGGCAAGGAAAGACCCACACTAAAGAGACAAAGTACTCTACAGAGCCATACTTAATTATGACAAAGATACAGGAACTGTCTGACAAAAAATATAAAGATTATTATAAATAATGTATTAAATGTTCTATTGGAAAAGACTGTCAATATGCAAACTCAAATGGGTGATTTCGCCAGAGAGATAGAAATTATAAGAAAAAATAAAATGGAAATACTATAAATAATAAACATAATAGAAGTGAAAAATGCTTTAGATGTGTTCATCTGTACTCTAAACACATTTAAGGAAAGATTCAATGAACTTGAAGATAAGTCAATAGGAATTATTCAAACAGAAACACAAAGAAAAAAGTGAGTAAAAAAAATGCCAGATTATCCAAAAGTCACTGAACATTGTCAATCCATCTAATAATATGAGTAATTTGAATTCAAGAAGAGAGAGAAAGAGAATAAAGTAGAAAAGATATTTGAAACAAACAACGGCTACATTTTTTTTTTTTTAATTAATGACAAGCATCAAATCACAAATCCAAGAAGATCAGAGAACACTAATGGAATAGATATACAAACTGTAAATCCACACAGTAGAATTTTACTCAGCAATAAAGAGGAGAAAAATAACAATTGTTGCAACAACAGGTATAAACAATAAATGCATTTTTCTAAGTAAAAATTATCCAAACTCAAATGACTGAAAACTATATGATTCCTTTATATAACACCCTAGAGAAAGCAAAACTATAAGGACTGAAAGAGATTATTTCTTAACAGGGTCTGGGGGAAAGGGGAGATGGATTTTGTATAAAGATACATCATGAGAGACTTGTGTGGGTAATATTACATTTTGTATAGAGCAGTGGTTATGTATAAACAACTATCTGCATGTTTCAAAATCCATGGAACTATCCACCAGAAAATGTGAATTTTACCAAAGTGATTTTTTTTTTTTAATACATTAGGATGGGACGTGGTTTCATAGTGTAGCAGTTAGCATGTCTGCTTTACATGCAGAAGGTTCTGGTTTCGCACCCCAGTGGAGCCATGGTCCATGCCACCCTGAACAGGCCCCATGTCTGATCTCGGAAGCTAAGCAGGATTGGGCCTGGTTAGTACTTGGATGGAAGACCACCTAGGAAGACCAGGTACTGTAGGCATAAATAATAATAATAACAATAATTTTAAAAAATAATAATAATAAAATAAAAATACATTAGGATGGAGTGGGGAAGGAAATGTAAACTGTGACAAATGAATCTAACTATATTACAAATGAATCACATAACCACATTAAAAGGAACAAAGAAGACAGAAACTGGCTTGGGTAAATTTAGAAAATAGCTTTTGACTGAATAATGTAAGTCTAAAGACAAAAGAATTTTACAAATATATTGTACTTCATTTGGTAAATTATTTTTCCTTACAAGTCTTCCTTACAATTCTGAAACTGTTTATATGCTAGTCTTCATGGAAAAAAATAATATATGTTAGCAAATGAAAGCCACTACTAGAAAAAGAAAGGAAAATAGGAAAGAAAGAGATGCTAAAATAAACTCTGTGGTAATGTTAGATTGGATTTAGAAATATCAATATAAATGAATGCTATTGGACTGTATAAGTGTATGTCTGATCAATCACATAGACTGATAGATGAGGGATAGACAGACAGATAATAGATGATTGATAGACGATAGATAGATGGATAGATAGATAGATAGATAGATAGATAGATAGATGATAAAGAGACAGAGAGACAAATAAAAATATACATACACATACAGATCAAAGTAAATAAATTCAGATGTGTATGCATGAGTTAATATACATATAAATATTTCCTAAATCTATTTCCTGGTTAGTACTTGGATGGAAGACCACCTAGGAAGAGCTAAAGCAATGACTGAAAGCAGTGACATATCAGCAGTGACATATCATACCTAGTGCCCACATGTTAGTTGCTAAAAAACCATTCTCTAATGAAAGAATGGAGATTCCTTGGGAATCTGGTTGATTCCATGAATATGGCAGAAATATACAAAATGATCCTCAAGCATTTTGTGGCATCATGTCGTAAGAAAACGCTAAAAATTACATAATAAATATGTCATTAGGGCTAACCTGAAAGAGGTTAAAAACTGAAACCATACTTGTATAAATAAATAATTGAATAAATGAATACATGAAGAAGTGATGATTCTTTCTTATAAAAAAAAGAAATTTGGTTCATAAATGTAGAAGAAACTAGAAAAATACAATTAGAATAACCCAGAAATAACTGTTTCAGGCAAAATCCATTGATAGACGATAAGTTTAGAGGGTAAACGTTTAAGTCGAAACAGAGTATTTGCATAGTCTCAAAATATCACTCAAAACATTTAAGAAGTTCCAAGGAAAACACATAGTAAGTTTACATCCTGGTAGATGCCATCTTAAGCAAATAATCAAGATTAATATAACCAGTAACCCATATGGACATCATGTACCCCCTGATATGAGGCAATAAGGAAACGCAACCTCTACTGTATTCTTCTTAAATGCATAACCTCAATTTAATAATTAGATAAATCCAAATTTAAAAACATTCTATAAAATAACTGACTGGAATATTTCATATTTCAAGGTTGTGTAAGGTGAGACTGAAGGCTGCCAAGACTAGAGAAGACTAATAAAACATGATAACTAAATGCAATGTGGAATTCTGGATTGTATCTTAGCACAGAAAATTATATTAATGGATAAAAACTAGTGAAATATGAATAGTTTATAGTATTATACCAAGGATAATTTCTTAATTTTGATAATTGTTCCATGAATATACAGAATACTAACAAAAGGAGAGCTGGATGAAAGATATGTGGAAACTTCTATTACTATATTTATATGTCTCTGTTAAGTCTAAAATTATCTCATTATAAAAGGTTTTTTAATGTATATTTTATATTTCTCAAAATACTTAAATCTCATCCAGTAAGTAAATAGATAGCTACATGAACAATTAGTCAAACAAATTATAACAGCATCAACAATAATAAACTCTAACATATTAACACCTAAAATAACAGATTTGGGTAAAGAATTGGTATTCAAAAATAAAAAAACAAAACAACACAGACATGAATAAATGTACTTAGCCTTGACTCTATCATATATGAAAATATCTCCTTAATATGTGTTTCTTACTTAAAAAAAAGCAAAATTGTGATAAGTAGATAATAGTCATTTATTTGAGTATGATACTATTTGGTGATAACTCCATATGAGCCATAATTTCAAATATTAAAAAATAATAAAAAGTAAAAGGTATTTAGGGGAACAAAAAAATCTCACTGTTGATGCTGGTAGAGCTATATAACATTTATAAACAATAAAAAATTAAGAAAGCCAAAACAAAAAATATATAGAACCATATCTGCCAATTTGAAAAGCCATGTACCTAGCTAAAGAAAAGGTGAGGAGAATAATTCAAAAAGCAAAAGGGTGAATGTGTGGGCAACTATCAGGAAAAATTAGGAATGTTAAATCAACATTTCAAATTCATTGCAATGTGAATTCTAAGTATAGTATTATTTCACTGCTTCCATAAAATAGATTATGACACTTGCTTAAAAACACTGATGGATTTGTTTCCATGTTCAACAAACACTTGAAGTGCAGTTCGATGACTGCATGACTTGTCATAATGTTGCATGACTTGTCATAATGCAACAGTGATTTACAAGAAAAATGTTTAGTGTATTTAGTGATATTTTATCAGAATTGATTTTTTAAAAATGACCTGCTCTGAACTGGACAATGCTGAGCTAACAAGTTAGCTGTACTTGTTTATAATAGCATAGCTGTTTGTTATTACCTGGAAATAAAATACAAGATATTCAAACTGCCTAGAAATAAAGTGAGTCTATATAAAACTTAAACTGGAAATAATGTGGCACCACAATTATCAGAATTTTACTTTCCTTTGTGGAAAGACCACAAGAAAGAAATAAATCTAATTAAAATGAGAGAAAAATAAATATAGCTGACCTAGTAGACCTTTCTATACATTGTGGAATAACAAAAAATGATATTGTGTTTATCTGTTATGAAGGTATCAAAAAAATCTACCTAGGAATATGTCCTCAAAATGAAACAAGGGCACCTGAATGAGGAGAAAATGATGAATGTGATATGTCTGTATCTAGTGTTGCCTGTTTTTTTTTTCTATTGTTTTTGTATGAGTATTGTATGTCAGTGTATATAAACAGAAAAATTGGAAAATCAATCAATTGTAATGAATAATTCATTATTTAAATGAATCACCTCATTAAATAGTCTCTACATTTCAAACACCTGATATTTTGAGAACCGTCAATAAATATGTCAAATGAATAAATGATTGGTTTCATGTTTTTACCAAATTTATCTTATATTAACCTTGCTTGCTTATTGAAATGTTTTTTTCTAAAGTAGCTATCTCAAAGTTCGGGGTTGATGCTACAAATGCTGAAAGTTTGTCATTCCTAATACTAGATTGTCTTTGCTTTCCTTAACTACTTCTGTTAGAGTTCTGTCTGGGAGAATCATGTTTTAAGAGGTTGATACAAAGAACTATATAAAAATATGGGAAGTATAAAGAACTGATAGTCTCAATAAAGATTTGAAAAATTCCTGATCTTTAAAATGTAACAGCTATGTAATCAGAGTTAAATATAAGTAGAACCTCATCTACTAGTTATGCAAACATTCTACAAGAAGCATGAACACAATAAACATTTCAAGATTTTCTAATATTTGCATTTCAATGTTGGGCACTGTTAGTTTATGGTTAGGTGACACGTGCATATACAATTTTAGTGATACCAAAAAGAGACTTTGTCACTAAAGGTGTGGAAGAGTGGAAGGAGGCGGAAAGGCATCTGCCATGTTGAAATTACCAATCGGTGACTCATGCCTTAAGTCTCAGGGAATGGTGTTAGCTCAGATTCTATAGGTAGAGAAGGCAAACCTATTCCCAGAATAGGTATTCATCACCTCTAAGGATGAGGGAGGCTCACTACAGTCAATACATCATTAATAGGCCTTCTGATCTCTTTGAGGGATAGTGCCATATTAGGGACAGACAAGACCATTTAAAGGCAGAAGTAGCTAGATCAGATGTTATAAGAGGGAGTCCAAGCTTGGGTCCAAATGTAGGCTCCAACTTTGGCGGTCTGTTCATGTGAGAACTGAGCATTTTAGTGTAACCGATATTGAAGCCTGAGTAACATCAACTAGCAGAGCAACTGAGCTGCAACTTATACCAAGAACAATCTGGGCCTCACCTAGCAATAGTGACAGCATGCACTTTACCCACCAGGAAGACAGTGGGCCAGCCCCAAAGTCTCATTTTACCACTGATCTTCTTGGATCATTCTTGGTACCACTTGTGTTATTTGGGTGATATGAGAAACAAGCATCAAAATGGCATTAGATACTCAAGAGGTATGAAGGATTTATTGGGGTAAATGCCTGTGAGGGAAAAGATAAGGCATTAAGGAGATTGGAAGAGCTATCAGACAACAATGAAGATCTGATCTCTGTTAAGGAAAGGAAAGATGTTAAGGAAGAAAAAAGGAAGGAAAGGCAAGCAATGCAATATTAAGAAAATCTGGCAAGGCCTGTAAGGAGGCCTTGAGTAAAAATCACCTATCAAAGGAATCCAACAGTTCACAAGAATAGGCCTGCTTTATCTTCCTGTTGCTCTTGCTCATGAGTCGGAACAACTCTGGAAAGCATGTTCTCAGCACCACTACGGTGATGGATTCAGATGGAAGCAGCTAGGCCCATTGATCCATAATTCTCCTCACATTAGGATACACAAGCCTACAGTGGACTAGCTCATTTAAGGCAGGGGTCTACAACCCCCCAGACCACAGACCAGTACCAGTCTGTGGCTTGTTAGGAACCTAGCCACACAACAGGAGGTGAGCGGCAGGCAGGCGAGAGAAGCTTCATCTGTATTTGCAGCTGCTCCCCAACGCTAGCATCACTGCCTCAGCTCCACTTCAGATCATCAGGCATTTGATTCTCATAGGAGCACTGGTCCCTGGTGCCAAAATGGTTGGGGACTGCAGATTTAAGGCAACCAGAATTATTGATGGCAAAGAGAAACAGTAAAAAGCAAAAACAAACAAACAACAAAAACATGCATTAGAAAGCATAAGAGTCTATGAAAGCAAAAAGGACTGGCATGGTCAAGATCCCAGAGAGAAAGGAAGCAGAGAGGAGACACCAAACT
This sequence comes from Pteropus medius, assembly GCF_902729225.1. Classification (NCBI taxonomy): domain Eukaryota; kingdom Metazoa; phylum Chordata; class Mammalia; order Chiroptera; family Pteropodidae; genus Pteropus; species Pteropus medius. Next base: position 3,468,810 of record NW_024340848.1, read on the forward strand.
TCGGCGTTGCTTTGCCCTCAGTGCACCAACTAATTTTAAGCTGGTTTTTCATCCTCTGTGCATCTGCAAATTCTAAAGCAGCTGTACAATCTAAGAGATGGAACAGGAATGACACATCATGGGCTGGTCAGTGGGAGATTCTAAACATCAGTGCCTGCCGAAAGTTGTCTATAAAGTATGAAACCAATGGTAAAATGACATATTTTGAACAACATGCCAAAAGGTTTTAAAAAGTAGATGAAACAATCTTTAAAATAACACAAATATCTTTCTTTCCAAAACTAACACAAAAAAATTTCAAGATATTTTATTCTTAATTTAAAATCTTCCCACAACCTTCAAAACCAAATATCTTCACTGGTGAAATTTTCTAGACTTTCAAATAAAAAATAACACTAATCAAATACATCCAGGGAATAAGAAAAGAAACAATAGTCCCTAGCTCAATATTTTCAGAGCCAGTATAATTTTGACAATTGAATCTGACAAGGATATTCCAGATAGAAATAGTATAAGAGAATCTTTCTCATAAATATAAATGTAAATACTCTAAAGGAAAACAAGCAAACAAAAGTAACTGAAGCCAGTGGTATGTAAAAGAATTAAATATATCATTCTAATTTGAGTCCATGCCAGGAATTCAAAGACTTTTACACTCAAGTATTAACTGATATATTACAACAACATTCACAGAAAAAAAAATGAGAAAAACACATAATTAAAACCAAATTGAATATCAGAGGTATCAAGAAATAGTAAGGAAATAACACTGACAATGAAAATGTATAATGGTAATTTAAAACTCCCTGCTGAGAAATGCTAAAATATTCTTGAGAAGATTTGATATGGATAATAGTGAGAGGTCCTAAATTATAATATATGACTAAGAATTTGGTAAAAATCAGCACTACCATTTAGGCCCTTAAGTTTACATGAATAGTGGAAATTGAAGCTGTGATCCCTGAAAGTGAAATGTAGAAATAGAGTGAATTTTACTTTTTAGAAAGAATTTTAAACATACACTCTTCATCAATGTTCAAAATTAAAGAATGGAAAAGAAATGTATGCACCACGTAAGTAAATGGCTAATTATGTCACAGACAAAATAACATCATTTAAACACTGCTTAAAACACAGGCAAAATTAACAATTGGTTAGAATTGTGATATCATGAAAAGTGGAAGAAATAAACTTTTTTGATGAATTGCTCAACTGATCTTAAGGAATCTGAGATTCGATGCAATATATATGAAAGTGCCTGCAAAATATCACAGAGAATATTGTTGAATTGCAATAAGAATCTTTATATGAGGGATGAGATAGAGAAGGAGAAACAGCCATATTAAATAGAGAGAAAATAGTATATGTCAGTTAGACATTATAAAAAACAATATTTTTTTCAGAATGGAAGATGGTTCTCATAAAGAACATAAAAAGAAAATAAAGTCAGAAAAAGTACTTTCCAAGAAACACAGTAATATATAATATTTTCTATAAAATTTAGTTCTGGAACATAAATACAACTTATAGTTGTGATCTGGTTTAAGGAAAATGACACTTTCAACTGTACATCCATGCCTGCTCCAAAAGGAACAGCACTAGTTCAGAACAATATAAGCTCGTATGGTTAGGAAATCTGATTACTGACGTATGGCAGAGACTCTGCATCTTAAGAAAAAGAATAAACAAATATAACACTTCAAATCTATTCTAGATACTTATGAAATAATATGAATTATGCTTTGTAATCCTGCCTAAATTCAATTATGAAAAAAAAGATCTGCATTTATCTGTATCAATTAAAGAAATTTAATTATAGTTGAAATCTTCTCTGTAAATAAAACTGCAAACATGGATAACGTCTACAATTAATTCTATCAGTTATTTAAGAAGGAAATAATACCAGTTCTGCAAAAATTCTTTGAGAAAAATAGATAGGATGGAACTATTTCCCAAATACTTTTGTAAAAGCAATATTAACATGATAAAGTATACATCATGAACAGAAAGACCTCATCAGAAAAAACCAACAAAAACTACAGCTAAATATTCCTAGTGATCATAGTGTAAATTAAAATACTGTTTATAATATCCAAAATCTGAAATAAACCAAATGCCTAACATTGGTCAATGATGGTTTCTTCTTTCAATGAAGTACTATTCAGTTATTAAAAAAAAAAAAAATTAAATACTGATGCATGCAACAACATGGATGAATCTCAAAAGAATTAGGATTAAGTGAAATAATTTAGATACAAAAGACTACAAGCCATTTGATTGGATTTTTACGACATTCTGAGAAAGCCAAAATTCTAAGACACAAAATTGATGTGAGGGGCTGGAACTGGAAACACAAACATGACTGTGAAGAAGCAGGAGTGGACATCTTCATTTGATGGAAATGGTCTAATTATAGTGACGTATAAGCATAGTAATGGTTGCATGTGTTCTTTTAAAAACATTTTAAATTGTACAAATATAATAAGTTATAAAATTTATATTTAAAATAAAGATAAATTTTAAAGAATATGCCGTTAAGGAGTTTGCTTCATAAAACCTTTAATTATCTATGTAAACTGACTGGAAAACCTGAATCTGGGTATTCTCAGTTACACATCGCATCACAGATCATGCTGCTTAAGATAGATAAATTAGCAATTTCTCCATTTCTTTGGGCCTAATATATACAGGTCAGACATTCTAAAACCTGGTCAGAATAGTTTTTCAGAACATACTGGTGGGGGGCGGTTATTTTATTCATAGAAAAAATAAATAGGGTTCTTAGCTGAAGAAATAATGCTGAACATTAAGTCTAAGGAATAAAACAAGAGATTTTCCAGGAGATCATATCAAAAGTTAAGAAAAGGTGATACACGTTTAAATAGAGAGAATTTAGTGAGTTTGATCATTATAGCTACTATAGATATATTTGTATGTATCATGAATGTAATATAATCTAATCCTTTCGTAATTTTCCTGAAAGCAGGTCAGTTAATTTATGCTGACAGAATGCCAAAGCCAAGTCTGTACTAAACAGATACAATTTTCACTATGCTTTGGTATTCGTCCACATTTTATCTTCTCAAAATTTTTTTAATGTTTTAATTATACAAAATGTTCTTGGAAAACTATTGAAATTTGATTTTTTCTATGTGGAAGAACAGTTTGTATTCTTCAAGAAGAAAACAAGCAACAATGAACTCTGAGCTGAAACTCATTATGCATTTTGATTTTTGTTCACAAGCGGTAAATTCCTCTGTCTTCCCCTCATAACAATTAGTGTCATTATCTGCTGCCTTATCATAATATTGTGTATACCAACCTGGAAATTATCATCCAATTCTCTAAAACTGCAAAGTGGGTGACTGTAGTAAAGTGTAATTTATTGATTAAAATTTTCATTTTGTGTATCCTACTGATGAATACAGGATGAATTCATTCTACTGATGATATTCATCTGACTGATAAATACAGTCCTTTCCTCCACTGAGAGATCAAATCCTGGAGGATATCATGTTGAGCTGGAACAATCTAAGAATGGAGATGATTTCAATGAATATTGCACTGTGATTATTGCATATTTTTCTTTGCCAAAACTGTGTATGAGGATTTCGAGTAATAAAAATAAACTGTTTGTCAATTTTAATAAGGATAAGATTAAATGTACTATTAACATCACAAGGACATAATGAAAAACCCTCAGTCTAAGAAGTAAATACCAGGAAACCTAAGTCATATATGGATGGTGTCCTTTAATTATACATTTAAGGATATAAAGATATATTAAAAAAAAATCTTTAAAAATCCAGTAAACCATATGCTAAGTGAATGAAGAATAATGTTGATAATACTATTTGTGCAAAGGATTTAGCTGGTTAAAAAGAATAGACAAATAAAAAAAGTATGGTACTATTGGGTATAAAGAACTTAAGTACAGCATAAATTTAACAGTGCAAGCAGCACAAAATCCTGTTATACTTATATAACAATAATAATAAAGATAGAGCTGTTTTTTAGCATCTAATTATTATTATTTTTTTTTGCTAATGAGTGTAGAGAACCAATATTTAGATATCACTAAGCACAACACAATAACGTGGTCTAGCTTTAAAAAGAATGTTAAAAAAAAAAAAAAAGCACCAAAGGAGTCGTATGTTAACATTATCAGGCATTTGCTACTACCCTGAGCAAATAACTCTGGTTACACACAGTCTCGTTGACCTCACTTATGAATGAGAAAATAAAATGGTTTTATCTGTCCTGTATTTATTTTACCCCCTTTTATCTCCCCTCCAACTTCCTCTTCCTCTCCCTCTCCTCTCTTGCCATCCCCTCTTCTTACTACCCTCATTAGCACAAGATAATATTTAACAATGCCAAATATCATACCCTCGCAATGCAATGTCTAAAAGTTGAAAGGGGGCATATTTTTAATGCTCTTTCAAAATGTCGAATATTATTCATGGAATGTGCTGGAAGGCTACCTTATTCTAAATTCTAAAAGCAATTGAATGTCAAATGTTTTGTCTTCAGAATATGAGCTAAAATTAAGTATTCTCACATTTCTAAAAGCTAAGATATCCACAAAACTAGAACAACAAGATATCAGTCATCATCGCAAGATTCATTTTTACATCATTGATAGTATTTCGGAAAATGAATTGAGTATGTTGTATAACATTTTCAGTATAACAAAGGAGAGAAATATTTATAATCTAGTTTTTCCCAAATGGAAGATTTAATAAATACAAGAGCCATTAAACGTTCCTCAAAAAATATTTCTTTGGTTAAATGTTACTTCGAATTATGAAATAATAATTTTCTGCACTATTTAAGAAAAAAAAGTCTACAAATCAATTCAAACCTTAGATTGTCTTATGGTGATGATGATTCACTAAATATTGCATGTTTTCTACCCTTATTGCATATTTTATAGGCTAGTATTGGGAGATATTATAGAAGACAATCATAACTGGATTGAAGATATGAATGTATATTAATAAATTGTCTGTTCAGCTAGATTCAAAAATTGATACATAAGTTGTTAGTGGACTAGACTAAAAGTACTTTTTTATTTCATCAATATTTTTAAAAAATCAATGTACTAAAGCACCCATTCATAATCTCTTTTGGAGACCTACATGTTTTAATGTTTTTTATAACAAAAAATAGAAAAATTGAAATTCATATTTTTATCTTCTGAATCCAATTAAGTACTTTATATTTTCTCTTAAATATAAATAATAAAAGAAAACCAAATAAAAATCCTAGAGGTGAGAAACAGAATTTATGAAATTAAAAAGTTACTGGATAGACTTAGTAATGGAAGATATCCCATAGCCAAGGTGTTTAACATCAGAAATAAAGATATGATAGCAGCAAAACAAAAATTACATATATAACATAGAAGGAAACATCAAATCACTTAGTGGGTGAATACAAAATGATGTAGGCTAGAAAGAGTGGACATTCTTAAACTGAAGAAAGAAAAAAATGTCAGCTCCAAATTCTAATTTCAGTGATATCATAATTCATGACTGAGGGCAATATAAAGACATTTTTTGATAACAGAAAGTCAAGAGAATCTGTTGCCAATAGAACAGACTAAAAGAAAGCTAAAGGAAATTGTCCTAGGTGAAAGGGAAATAGTATCAGATGGTCTTCGGAATCCTCAGAAAATAAAGAGCATAAGAAATGGTAAATACATGAGTAAATACAAAAATCTTTCTTTTTTGACACTTTCTTATTTTTTTTATAAAACATATAATTGACTAAAACTAGAACCATCACATTGTCTTGTGAGCTTTATCATGTAAACTTTTGTTTTACACATAATGATTATAATATAAAGACTGGTTGTTGTTTTGCCAATTTCTGAGATTATAATCTAAACTGAATTAGAGCATATGATGAATGTAAAACTCTCCAAATAATTTTATGCAGTTTGTAATAAAAATGTTCAAAAATAAAATTATATTTGAAGTGTATCACTTATAGATCACATGAAAGTGGGCTTAATTTTATTTATCTATTCTGAAAAGCTCTGTCCTTTGATCAGAATACGTAGTCCATTATTATGTGTATATAATAATACATATATATGTGTAATTATTGATGTGGTTGAATTTATGCTTACAATTTTAGTTTTGTTTCTAAATTTTGTTTTTCTCTGTTGTTTCTCTGCCCTCTCTTTCCAGTCTCGAATATTACTCGAATATTCCAAGTAATTTGAATGTTGTAATTTTGTAGTAGTTAATCTGAGGTTTATAATTTATATCCTCCGAAGTCTTACATCAAAAGATATTCTGTCCACAAAAATATAATAAAATAAATCAAGTTATTTAATTTTATATCACATGCATAATCACATATAAAGTGTAAGAGAAATGTATATCCCATAACAACATTCATTAAATACCTTATTTTTTTCCCATCAACATTCTGTACCCACTGCATTTTTTATATTTTTCTTTTTATATACAAAAAAAAACCTTCAAAATATTTTTTTCCTCCTTACTTTCTTTTTATCTATTATCTATTTATTTCCCCCACTGTTGATTATACCTCAAAACCTCCAGACAATTTTGCTTTTAAAAAAGACCCTTCTAGAGTGGATTATAGGGAGGGAAGAAAATCAGAAGGGGTAAAAACTGTTCTCCTTCGACAACAAGGAAAGGGGAAAACAGTTAAAAACAATCATGTATTAATTATTTTGCATTTAGTTCTAATGAAAATTTTTACAAAAATAATGTAGAATGACTTCAGATGTAGCGTTTCAGTTCTTAACACCCATTCTCTTTATTGGTATTTTCCATCACTTACCCATTTTTAAGCTCTTCATCATATTTTAATTAGTGTAGTAGAATAACATGATGCTAATGTCACCAGCTCTAGACTGAAAGTGCCTGAATTCGAATACAGTCTTTATCATTTACCATGTGTGTAACCTTGGAAAAGTTATTTAACTATGTTTTTGTTTCCTAATCTGCAAAATGAGGATAAAAATAATACCTTACTCTTACAGTTATGTTCAGTAAACTAACAAATATGCATTTTTTAGAAGGGTGACTAAGAGTTATTGCTCAGTAAATGATAGGTATTTCATTTAATTGGAAGCCATCTTTTAAGAATTTTGGGGGTAAATAGTGCACCGAGGATGGTCTATTTCACAAGCCTTTTTAAAATTAAAAGTATTTTTTAGTTACTCTTTCAATGTAATAAGCAAAAAATTGGGAAATCACGAAAATGGTCCTCAAAATTATAAAATTCTTGCTCAAAATTCTATTTTTACTAGCTTTTGGTATTGCATATTGCAGCATAGTCTCAGATTAATCTGAAATTTATCTCTATGGTTGTAATTCTATCTACCTTAATTTTTTTTTAATGGTTATAATCCAGTCAGATTTCTAGGGTATGTATATTTTATTGGTCTTTTAATCATTATAGTTGTTTGGAAAATAGTGATCTGATACATAGTAATCGGCATACAGTTTTTATTTTACATAAGAGAAAGATTCAATCCAAGTATATTTTTTATTACAATATTTTGATTATCAAATATCATGGTAGCATTGAGGTGTTGAAGAAAGCAGTTCTCTAAATCACAGAGTAATGAAGGAAGGAAGCCAGGTTTTATATACAGAAGATAGATAGTAGTAGAGTCTACTACCTTCTTAACTAATATGGTCTCTCTGCCATAGGGTAAAAACAACCTGGTTGTGCCAAAAGAAAATACCTAGAATGGTTTTATCTCAATCCCACTCCATCTGCTTTTTAGTGTCAATTACTCCCATATTTTAGTATTAATTGTTTCTGAGTTTTAGCTTCTAATGCTATTGAGAGTGTTTGCCTTTTTCTATATTTGCATAGAATTTTTTAATGACAAGTCAGTAGTAGATGAGTTAGATTCCATTTTAAACTTGAGCAAGATGCCTTCTAGATTTTAGAGGTTGGATAATTACTTATTATTGATTAAAAATCCATGTCACATTGAGGTGACTTTCTTCATTCTCATAATTAAGAAATTTAGTTTTTGATATGATTACATTCTCTAAAACTGTGCTTTCCAATATGGTAGCCTCTCCTCTGGCCAATAAAGTTGCACTAGTCATTTTTAACTGTTCAACAACCACAGCTGGCTAATGGTTACCATATCGGACAGCAGAGATAAAGAACATTTTCATCACTACAGAAGGTTCTACTAGATAGTTCCGGCCTAGAGAATGCACTGTGAATTATATGGAAACCACAATGGGTACAGTGAACGCAGCAGCAGAACGTTTCTTATCTCGGTAAGAGACAGTAAGCAGGAGTTGGTGTGTGTATCAGTTTACTGCTGTCATTGTCATAAAATACCATTAACTGGGTAGCTTAAATAACAACAAAAATTTGGTTTCTTATGGTTTTGGAGGCTAGAACTCTGAAAGCAAAATGTCAGCAGGACCGTGCTCTTTCCAAAGTCTCTAGGGGAGAATCTGTTCCATGCCTTTCTCTTAGATTCCAGCATTTCCAGAAATCTTTGGCATTCCTTAGCTTATAAGCATATCATTCCAATCTCTGACTCTGTCATTACATCGCCTACTCTCTGGTGTCTATGGGTCTATTGGTAAACTCACAGTTTACTAATGTAATATCTGATATGAAGATATACAGGACATTCTCTGGCATGTCAAAAAGTTAGAAAACATACACTGACAGTATGTAGGTACTACAGAGATCTTCCAAGTCCACCTCTCTTTGCCTTAATAAACCCATATCTTCCACCCAGTTGGAAATACAAATGTTACTTGCTAAGGCCATTTCAAGTTTTGGAAATAATAAAATTTGTCCACAAGATGCAATGTATTTTCAATTTTTTTTTTTCGCATCACATGGCTAAACTGGAATAATATATATCTCATCTAAACAACCTTTCACATGACATCCCTCATCAAATTCTGAAAATTTAATGTGGAGACTCAGTATACATTGGTTTTAAGAACTGAAAAGCCACTCATAACATGTAAACTCTAATATGTGGTGCAATGAGATGAATATAGTCCAGAAGATAGTTGGGCTACTTGCCTTCCATTCAATAATCTGCCCAAGACATATCTATACATTTGGATAATACAAAACAACAAGAGTAATAAACCTCTGCAATACTCCCAATATCCCCAAATAATCTGGAGAGATCTAGAGTACAGGATAATGTTTAAATTTTTATGAAGACTTGTATGGCAATCAGTTTCTACTATTCATTTGTTCAACTATTATTTACCAAATATTTATTAAGCGAATATCATGTGCTATGCACTGGTTTATTCAGTGCTTTTTTTCATGGGGCTTCTGATCACAGGGACTTTTTTCTTTTCTTAACTCCAGATGATTTTCATGGCAGAGTCTTGTATCCCACTGCAATCTGCATTTTACGTTTTTTTTTAATTTTTTATTTCTAGCTAACATGTATTATATGCTAAAAATGTATAAATTTTTGTTCCTTGCCCAGGACATTCATATCACATTTAATTCTCACAACTCATTTGATTAAGACTGTTATAATTTTATTTCAAAATGTGCAGACATATGTTCAGAAAAGTAATTGACTTTCTGAATGCTGATAAGAAGCAAAGCAGCAGTTAAATACACCACGAACTCATTACATGATCTCCATTAAGTACATTGCAATATCTTGTTTTTGATCTGCTCTAATTCTAACTCTATCTTGGATATGTTCCAACTTTTGTGACTATAACTCTCCCATCCATGTTAGTGTCTAATTCCTCTTTTAACATTCAGAATCAATGTATCTGTGCTTCCTTCTTTGTTTTCAGACTTTGGATAGGCTGCCCCCTTACTCACCAGGCCTCTTCCTGCCTTTGATGCTCATTTCCGTTGCCACATTCTGCCTCTGTCCTATGTAGTTCTAACGAAACCAGTTGAAGACATGATAAACATTCAGCTTTTACAGATCGTTTGTGACATTTGCTATGATTCAAAAGAAACTGTTCCATCCTAAAGAATATTCAATTTTATCAAGGAAGACAACTGTTAAACCAAAAATAATGAAATACATACAGTAGGATTTTTAAAGACGCATATGTGGAAGAAATTTTTAGAAGTTACATCATCAGATTTTCTCATTAGTATTACTTTTACTCTGTACAATTTAAAACTTAATATATGATGCTTAGAGTTATTTTTCTTTCATTGTTGTTACTCTTGTATCTCTAACCAAGTTACAAATAATGTGAGACCTTTAACTTAACTATTTACCTAAAATGGTGCTAGATAACTATGAAACATTCAGTAAATATTTTTTGATTAATTATCACAACTAAATGATGAAATATATAGTTTATTCTTTGGAACTAATTTTTCACAACAGAAGAATGTTCTCATTAAATATTAAGTAAATATTCAGAAACCAAATGAGTATTTAAATGAGATATATATAATCAGATTTGAATTTCAAATATAAATGACAACATCATTTGGGGGCATGTTTTGTTAACTTAAACTATCAAAAGTTATATAATAAATTATATAAGGTTAACATGTTTAGAAAATAAGACTTTGGAAGTCATCAGTGAATAAATAAAATGCCTGCTTTATACAAGTATTTAGAATATTAGAATAATACTTTAAGTTATGACAATGTAGAACTTATATCTTTCATGAAAGTATAAGCCATAGAGCAGCTGGTCTAGTCAGTCATCAAAATGACATGAAATTTGTAAAAGAGAAGACTTGTCAACAGTATGTGTCATGGTCTGTCTGAACACAGCTGCAGTTGGGATTTTGAAGCTGACCCCCATCTGGATAGGACTATGATGCCTTCCGAAAGATTCTCAACAGGGCCCAAATGACCAACAGAGTAGGTCAAAACAGAAGCACAGATGGTAAAGTAAGTGAACAAGACAATGATTATCAATTATAAAAAAAAAATCTTACACTGTGACTTCCTAACAGTATCTAGTATCTGAATTTAATGCCCAATAATAAAGAACTTGCTTAGGGTTTTGAGGAAAAGAGAGCTATGTGTGAATTAAAAGGTTAGAAAGTTGTTCTTTTTGATAACATTTTAAGAAACCATGATAGTTTTCCTGCCTTCGAAACCTGATTTTAGAAACATGCGGAGCCATTTAGAAAATCCCCCTGGACGTCCATTGTTCGGTCTCTGCTTGCAACTAAAATTTGGCTTTAAAGTAACTGCAGACTAGACACACATCTTAATATTTTCAATGATAGTTTCCAACATAAAATGTGCAAAATTAAATTCCTGAATTTCGCATTTCGTAAATATTTTAAATATCAGAGAATTTGAATTATTAAGCATAGTATATATGAAATGTATAAAATAGTATATGTATTGATAAAACTTAGATGTCTTTTAAACCACTAAAAAGCAATGCATATTATAACTATATATATGTATATAACTTGAATTTTCTTTGCTACAAGTTACAAGATGAAAAAGTTATATTTCAGGTTTATTTGTGGTTATACAGTATAAGCTTATTTTGATTAGAGGCAACTAGAACCTACCTAGGAAATTGCTGAAAGTTTACATATTATGAGCACAATGCAAAATATTTGAATTTTTCAATTTAATACTGTTTTTAAATCTAATATGTAGGTTGTTCTATATAATTTACACTTTGAAATTATTAAAATAAATGTCCAAAATATTACATTTTCTTTCATATTTTTATGCATTGCAAATATGAGTATTTATCTTGTCTTACTGCTTTTGAACATGCTCCATATCTGAATGGATATTTTTCCCTTGCCTCCATCTTGCTGATTAACTCCCAACTCCTCCTTCCAAGATGGAGCTGTGTTTTGTTTTGTTTTGTTTTATTTTGCTTGTTGGGGATTTCTATCACCTCTCAAATCTGAGTTATGAGTACTCATGTGTTCCCGCAGAATTGAGAGCATCTTCTTATAACATTTCCATTTCCCTATAATCTGCAGCTCAGGAGAGAGCAATGGTCACATTCACCACATATACTCCTAATCTCTTGAGTTTAGTACAGAGCTTGACAAATATAAAGTGCTTTATAAACATTTCCTTAAAGAACATATGGTTTCTAATAACATTAAATAGAGATTTACCTAACATGGAATTTGGGGAAGTGTTTTGACTAAATAGAATCAATATCTAAGTAAAATTGGAGAAGAGGTCATTTGATAAGCAAATAAATGCATGTGAAATGTTTTTATCATTATTTATGTGTTTACTGTTTATTTTTGTGTCTCTGTGTATATTTGCTTACACGAGAATTTTTTGCTATATTGTAAAGTGATAATGCTTTTTTGAGTAACTATTTTGTATTTGTTATTTTGTGAAAGTACCATTTTGGAACATTACCGCAGAGTTATATTTATATTATCTACTGATTATTGTATATGAAGTTCTTCTGATTAACTGTTACTAGCAGAAATGAAGGTAAGAGTGAAAACATAAGAAGATTATCATTTTTCAAAGTGAGCAAAATCACCATTCTATTAAGATATATTCTATCACAAAATGTTTCATAATTACATGTTTGTCTTAACACATGAACTCTCACACAATATAACTTAATATATTTACTGTTTAGATGGTCAAAAATTGTTGTCCAGAATCTCCTATCTTACAAAATGCCCTACTCAGTTTCCCCTATCCCCTACCTCAAAATAAATTACTCAAGAAAATTATCAAGAGGATAAATGTTTTACATGAGACTAGAGAAACTTCTTTATTTTAATTTTCATTACTTCTGTATTTGCAAGTTCCTTGTTTAGGTGCAATAACCTCAAATAGGATTTTGTTTTACGTGTTTGTGATTTTCACTATTATAATGTCTCGCTGATGCATTGTCATCTACATGGGCAACATCAATGATGTCATGGGCAACATCATCTTAAACATTCTATAAGATTTGTTAAAATACAAAATGAGTAAGCACAGTAATACATTTTTCTAACAATTAGAGG